>NC_040013.1:42302116-42420019 GCF_000972845.2 Larimichthys crocea | reverse complement strand
ACTTGCGGTGTAATACGTGACCTAAGAGGTCAAAGGTCACAGTCAACTACAGAAGAGTAACCCCTAGAATGTGGATGCTGACAGTGACCTGCACCTCAGAGGGCTGAGGGCCAAACTGCTGCACCTCAAACTGCACTGCTGGTCTGTTTTTTACTGGATCGTGGCTGTAAGTCACTTCACAGCAGTGGATGACAATGAAGTCATTAAAAGTCGTAAAGTGATGCAGCCGCAAGAAACATGGAGCGAAATCATCTAACAAATCCTCCTCACTTCCTTCTGCTCAAGAGAAAAGCTGAATGATGAACCTTGACAACAACTGATGATATTCAAATGTTATTTCACAATCAAATGCTTCTACCTTAAAAGACAAATATCAGGATAAAATATTTTTCAAAATGTCTCTATTCTATTTGGGCTCATGGCCAAATAGTTGAAGAGGTGTTCTTGTTTTGACAATTTATTGAATTTCTTTTTCTTGCCTGTTTCTTCTGTGTTGCAGCTCCATCCTCAGAGAGAGAAACTCCCACACTGTATGGTCTGCAAAAGAAAGAAAGCAAGAAAGAAAGCAAGAAAGAAAAAAAGGCAAGCAAGAAAGAAAGAAAGACGTTTGCGTGTCATAGGTAAATTTGAGGTGACAGATCAGTTGAACCATTCTGTCATAGTCACAATAAAAACCCAGGAATGGTAAAACACACTCGTCACAGCTTGCTGAGAGATGCTGGTCCTGCACTGCTTGTGTGAAATTGTACACACTTACTTTTTATCTGGTTCAATGAAAAAAATGTCATTGTTAAGGAATGCATTTGTGTAGATCAAGGAAGCGTAATATTGACATCTGAATCTACATTTTATAGGCATTTTCTTGATTATATATACTAAAAGAATTCTAGAAGCCTCATTTTACCAGAAATAAATATTCATGTTATGTGAAACGCGAAACAGTGTGCAGTAGAAATACATTTTTCATTTCAAAATAATATAATATTGGAATTTACAGTGAAATCAGCTTTCAGGCAGTTCATTTGATCACTGTTCTATTGTGAGACATTTGTTTGATTGTCATTCTAATAGTGATTTTTTTATTTCAGATTAGTTTCTGCACCAAAATCTTGAGGGAGAAGAAAAGCTGCGCAGCAAACAAGTTCAAATATCTGTCATGCAAGAAATGTAAGGGAAGGAGAGGATAGTTGTGTGTGAGAGAGCGTATTCACAGAGAGGGAGTGTGCGATGTTGCTGGGAGGGTTTGTATGTGTGTGTGTGTGTGTGTGTGTGTGTGTGTGTGTGTGTTTTCAAAGCTAGAAATTCACAGTTGCGGGTGAGTGTGTCTGTGAATCATCTGGATAATTTGACAGCTGTATTGTTTCCTGAACACCACTCCCTTCGGTCCACATTCACATTTTAGATCGATTCCAGGCACAGACTATGAAGTCAATACTCTCGTGTTTCATTACCGAGGAAATGAAATTTGGTTCAGACAAAGATGGGAAACAGAGAGACTGAAGTTTTTAGGTATGAAACAAAAGAAGTGGAAATGCTTTTCCCATCAGTGATCATTGTGACGATTAGGATTAAAAATCAAGAGCTTATAAAAAGAGATGATGTATAGTCACTACAGTCTTAGCAGTCCTTAGCATTGATCTTAGCTCGATGCTAACGGCAGCATGCGAACTGTCACCATTTGAATGTTCGACATGTCCGAATGACTTATTGTTATTAAATGAATATTAAGCATGAAGCATAGTGTTTAGCAATGTACACACTAACATTTAGAAAAAGACAAAGACATAGCCATGGTAAAGGACCAGTGTGTGCATGAAGGAGAAACTGTAGAAACATTGTGGTGCTACATGGCAGACTTGCCAAGAATATGGTGACGAGTGTGATTGAGATCAACACAGATATACAGTATCCCTGAGAATTAGCCGACATTCATATTCATTCATTCACATAACGATTCAAATCCAGCATTAACGTTCAGTGCAAAAGGTAAGGGTGCAGGTTTTTGGTTCAAATGTTTTAGTTGCCTAACTCTAACTGCACCTTAACTATAAAGCAGTTCTTTGCCGTAATTATAATGTATTATGTAAACATCAGAATTACAGTTACAATTACAGCATTGTCATTGAATGTAGATTTTCTGTTCTTATAAAATGTATCCATGACTGATGTATTTTGATTGGCTCGCATTGCATTTTCCTTTGAGAAAAGTGACTACATGTTCACAGCTTGTCTTATCTTGCAGCTGTGACCTGTTACAAGGGTCACAACTGTTATTTTACTGAGCTTCCTCATAAGGTTTCTTTGTCTCTAGTCATGAGAACTTCCTTTGAGGAGTTTTTGTTGATAACCTTCGTGGCTAAGATAAGGGTCATATTCCTCATTATAAGAAGACTTCTGAGTGATAACTGAACTTCCGCTTAGTCAGGTGCAGGGCAGGATCTGTATAAATATTTGACAATTTCTTTCCCTTCAGATGTATGAGCTATACATGGTGCTGTAAGACAAATTAAAGATGTAACAACTCTATTGTATCAATTGTAAATTATTGTATTGTATCCATTTACGTGATGAAAGTTAACTGCTCTGAGTGGCTGGTACCCCTGTGGTAACCAACTGGACTTCCTATCTGATCAGCGGTACTACCTGTTAACACTTTATGAGGAAAGCAGGTTGATGCCCACACCATGATTAATTCACAGTCATCGTGCAAAGTCTTGTGGAAACGAGCCATCAATTATAGAGAGAGTTTCTGACAGGATCATATTTTTATCATGGATCAACAGGCATTCTTGAATATTTCCTCACAAAAAAAACCAAACAACTTCCAAACTAAACTTTATCTTTTATCTTCTCCTTGTGGTGCAATGATAATGATAAGTTAATTCCCCTCCGTTTCATTTAACATATCACAAGAATGACAACAAAAGCTTTTACAATTGGATTTCAGCAGACAGACATTGGCAACGCTGCGTCCCAGACGTACTGTCATCGCATCTCATCAAATATTAGGCATGTTTTGTGCTTCTGAAAAAAAAAATCAGCTTAGGAGACTAATGCATTGATCTTTGATGGGTAAACACATCACAGGAAATACACATATTCACGAAGAAGTCCTCAGCAGTGACGGTTATTGTTTCAAACAAAGCTTTTTAATAAATGTCTCCACTTTGATACGTGGAGTGGAATATGTCTTTTTAATGGTCCAACACACCCATATGCACACTGTACACCCATACACACACATAAATAAAAGAAAAGGAACATAGAACACTTTTTTCCTTTATAAAACTGAAAACTTTTCCATCTGTATCTGGATCTTCCCGACATTCTGTCACTGGGTGCCTTTTAGCTGTAGGCAATAAACCCTCAGGTGAACCACTGCCTTGCAGCTCCCACGGTAAATGTGTGTATCTGAATACATGTGAAGCAATAGAGATATAGAAGGCATTTAATTAAACTGCATACATTCAGATATTGTTGATATTGTTATTAATTTACTATCTTCGGCTAGTTGTAATGTAGACATGCACTCGTTCCAGTTAACTTTAAATGAAATCACTATTTGATATCTATGTTAACATTTGGTGTTAATATTTTCATTTAGCCTCTTTGAATGGTTGGAATAGGAAGGTGTAGGGTACAGCGTGGAGTATAAAAGAGGTGTTTGTTTACACATTCTGACATAAAAACTTGACGAAAAAATGTTGTATTTTGATTGGCTCATATTGCATTTTCCTTTGAGAAAAGTGACTATGTGTTCACAGCTTGTCCTATCTTGCAGCTGTGACCTATTACAAGGGTCAGCCGTACATAACTCTGTTTACTCAGCTTTGAATTATGTCAAATTATGACTGGTTTGTCTCGTATATAGGCTGATGGTCTGTATCAGTGTTTTGGTATTTGAAATGATGTGTGGAAAATGTGGAGATGCAGAAAATGAGGGGAAAAGGAAAACATAAAGGGTATAGCTTTGCAAGAAAATCACATGAATCAGCATGGACTATATTTAATCAATTTCTGTTGTGTAAGATCTTTTCTAAGATCTATTGTCACTGCCTGCTGTAAATGCTTATCTAAGTGGTCGCTCAATGTAAATTTATTCCTTATTTGCCGCCTGGTGTATATAACGTACATTTATGTTCCATTTAATTTGAGTTTCTAAGTTTTAATCGTAACATTCGTGCACCCTATTGCCTTGAATAATTCTCACAAAGAGGAGAAAGATGTGGTGTCCGTAGCATGTTCTCTTCTTTTTCCAAATACGTGCCTTGCCTTTGATAAATGAAAGTGTGAGACAGCTCAGTATCCTGAGTGGGCATGCTCTTGTGTGCACAGCCATAGCCTCATCCATATAACCGTGCTGAGTGCTTCATTCTCAGCATGACTATAACACCAGGGCTAGAGTGTTCATGTGAAGAGCCTCCACTGAATAATGTAGCCAGAAGATGCTTTTTTTTTTACTTGCGCTATGTTGTGGAAATTAAATATGAAGTTGTTGTGAAGTGATGAAGTTGGTGGTTATTAATGAAATCTGACTTGGGCCGTTGTTTTCTTTTTGCATTTAGCTGTCTATATCATTGATTTTTGTTTAGTTTTTACTGATATAATTTGAGTTTTAAAGATGTTACTATTCACATGTTTAATGTCTGTCTTTTACTGTCCTGGGACAATGTTAGAAATATGTGGAAATCAAAACAACAGTTTCAATTCTCAATCACAAAATCTCAATTTAATGCTACCTATAGATTGAACCATTCCCACACAAAGATCAGATGAAATTTCAATATCGCAGGGTGATTCTGAAGATATTCTGCACCACAAAACTGAAATATCATTGTGGTTGACCCGCTCACAGCTCACAATCTTTACTGGTTTTACTGTTTGTTACAGTGTGTAGTGAATAAGTTATCAAGGGAGGGATTTTGCCTCCAGCCCCTGTATCTTCTGATTGTGTATTAATGACAACATCATTGTTTCATCGATGAATGTACAAGAAGACCCTGGCATTGAGTAGAGGTGTGTAAACGCAGTGCAGATGCAATGAAGAAGAGTTACAAAGGAAAAGCTGACATAATGATGGACAAGCAGCAATGCTGAGACAGGACTGTGAATGAGAGAATCAGGTAGACCTTCCAGTCTCTTTCCAATGGAGGGCAGAAGAGGAGAGGGAAGAGACAGGCAGCGACTCTGAGGCAAAAGCAAAAAGGAAGTGTGAGATGTTTGTGTGCGAGTGTCAAAGAAAGACAGAGAGACACACGCAAGGACACAACTCAAATAGTGGAAGAGAAATGTGTAAGCTGCTCATGTGAGAGAGAGGAGGAAGCAGCAGTATGAAAAATAGGTTTTGTCTAATTTAATCACAAGTTTTTCTAAATAAATCTCAGCACTGCTACTCACTGTCTGTGATATAACACAAGAATGACTCAACCTTCAGCCAGTTCAGGATCGTTCTTAAATTAGCTGTTTGAATCCTCTGCAGTCATAGAGGAAGTGATGTGTTGTTTTTTTTGGCACATATGTGGAACGCACAAGAACTGGATGATGAAGTAAAAGACAGAAAAAACACACACAAAATAAAATGCAATAAAAAGCATTTTAAAGAAGTATGAGGTTGATGATATATGGAAACAAATAAAAAGACCAACACTAAATATATCATTCTAAAAAGTAATGTATACCCAAAGCCTGTTATATCTTATTCCTCTGTGCCACAAAGCTCCAATGTTGTCCAAAAACTATTAAAAACACATCAATGAGGCGCACTGTTACTCCTTCATTACTATGAACACACACACACACACACACACACACACACACACACTGTAGTTGATTTTGACTCAATCCCACTTACACAGTCCTGCTGCCAGAGATACCCACCAGAGCACCATTGTATTAATGGTGCTGAAAATAATTCCCAAGAAATGCACTATTTAGTACTGCTTGAATAATGTTTCCAAAAAACTACAATGCCCAGGTATTTTAGGAAATTAATGAGGCTTTTTTTTTTTTTTTTTTTTTTTGAAGATCGAGTTGTAAAGTGTTATTACAGATTTATGTCTTCAGTGTGAACCAGTGGGCTTGGAGCTGAGAGTCACAGACAGGGTAGAGAAAAGTAGAGATGGACTAACACAGATTAGAAGAACACAGACACCAGTCCTTTAACAAATTCTGCATGTTGGCTGAATTAATTGAAGAAATAATCTATAAAATGACTTTTTTCCCAGACAATAATGTCATAAGAGTTGAGTTTGTTCTTACAATAAAATCAATTTAGTTCTGATGTAAAGCATTTAAAAGCTCATTTGTGCTATAGAGGTGCAGAATACAAACAAGATTAATGCATGAAGATGGACTTCCACACTGGCAGTAATCCCCACATTTAGCTTTGAATTAACCAGGCGATTTAATCCCCACACTGCACGTTAAATTAACTTGTCGTTCCTGTCCTCATAGACATCAAATGTATCTGGATGAAAAATGAAGGAGAATGAGAAAAAACACAGAGGGGAACTGAAAAGGGGAAAAAAAAAACTGGGAAGGAATGAATTAATAATGAGCCACTTTTATACCGGATCCAGCGATTATACAAATGGGGGAAACGGCCAAAAAATATTCTGTATGGCATATGGCACTTCAGCTGCCATATGTGCCAGTTTTCACAAAAATTGGCAATGACGTTCATGATGGTCAGTAGTAACTGCCAAAAACACAGCAAGGCCTGAACAGAGGGAGAGAGAGAGACAGAGAGAGAGACAGAGAAAGAGAGAGAGAAAGAGAGAGAGAGAGAGAGGAATGGATAGAGAGAGAGGGGGGGGAGTAATGCTTCAATAGCTTTGTTGGCTGGCTTGGACTCTTCTCTCCACAGCTTCTGGTCCTCTAACTACAAAGAGAAAGAGACAGAGAGAGAGAGAGAGAGAGAGAGAGAGAGAGAGAGAGAGAGAGAGAGAGACAGAAGAAGGGGAAAAAAGAGAAACTAAGGCTGCGTTCAGATTGAGGAACATTTTCTACCTCTGTTCAGTTTGCTTGGTCAAGTGTGAACAGTGCCACTCACTCCCACGGCCTCCAAACTTCTGAGTGGGGCGGGCTGGTGGACGTGTTTGATTGACAGTTGAGCCACAATTGTCCCTTTTTAACCAAATTGGGTGTTAAGGAGACCCAAGAGATAAACTCAAAAAACAACATCAAGAACTCGAATTCACTTTTGCACATTTCCTTTTGTTTCACCACATCTGGCGTGCAGTGAAAATAAGTCTGATAATGGTTGATATAGATGTTGATCTAATTTGTGAAGACGATAACCTGAGGGTTGAGACTCAGAGAGAGAACACTGGAGCGTTTTCTTCCAGAAATATCGGTACCAGTGAGCTGATTGAGCGTGGTTTCCTAGCCATTTCTATTTGGCGTAAAAACAGCACATGCCAGCTTGAAATCACGTCTTTGTGCAGGCGCTAAATCAAATATCACATGCATCGACGGCATTGTAAACAATACAGACTAATAAAGACATAAAAAAAAAGGGCACCGTATCGTTTACACTCATAAGGTGTAAAAAGATTCAAGTTTATCATGTAGCGTCTTCTGATAAGAGCTCCAACATCTTATCTGACAAACTGAGCGCATGCTGTAGAGGCAAAGTTTGGTTTTGACCGGTTAAGGCTCCTGAGTTCTTAAAATGGTCCTTGGGCCAGTAACACATTTTGTCAGCACTGACTGTGACGTATAAAAAAAACACATCTTGACATTTGCAAAAAAAAAACAAAAAACCTAGCTATCAATAGGTGTTTGTTTGTTAACCCATTTTCCAGACCATGGTGCAACACGAGACATTTCTTCATGCATGTAGATAAGAGAGAAACATTAGCTGGGAAGCTGTTGATCAGTGACCATCTTACCTTGTGGAACAGGTTATTAAAACTCTTATAGGTCTCTAAATGACTTTGTTCTCAAGCTTCGGTTAAGGAATCAAACACACAAATGTAACGTCAGTTAACTCTTCCCAGAAAATACAGTGGAGTTGTGACGGCTTTCTAAGGGCGTTTTCACACTCAGGCTGTCAGAAACTCAGGCTGTTCACCCTGAGAATTTGGTCCAATTGTTTAAGTGTGAAATCTGCTGTCACACCTGGGTGGAGTCCAGGAGAATGGACTTGGGTCCATCACAGTTTTTACAGATACTTAAAATCTATACACAGGATCTTCAAATGTTTGAGGAGGGAAATACTTGCTGCATTATCTATGCTCTGAAAACATACAGAATAATCGACGTTTCTTTGTTTATTCTTTATACTCTCCCTGATGCATATAAATATTCCAGAATATAAATGACTTTTGACCATTTTGTGTTGTAATATTTCCCTTTACTACATCACATCTAATTCCTGGCTGCAGTATGGAATGGTTGGCTTTTGTGTTCGGTGCAGGTCACGTAGCTCAATCCAAGTGAGCCCCAGATCACCGTTTTGACCACCCAAAACAGATTCTTTTGGACCACATCCATGACTCACTCTGTACTGAATCTTGTGTGTTTGTGTGCTCCCCCCTATGCCTCTCAGTTTTTATCCTCCTCTGCTCTATGAACTGTTACAGCGTGTAATCACAGGTTTTACATTGTTTCCCGGTTTCATTCAGTTTCATCAGCTATAGTGTCTCTGTGCCATCTGTGTTCATATTTGATACTGTGACCCTGCTTCGCCCTTATACCACTAGAGATAGACTTGGAGGGCAAAGCCAAAATGAGATCTTATTTAAATACAGTAACACCGATTGTCTGGTTTCAGCTCAACTCATACAAAAGGTGGGACCACTTACCATGTAGTAAGTCTAAAATTAGACTAAACTTAAAGACTAAAAGTCTTTAGTCTTGTGTGAGTGCGAGTGAGGGATGAATCCACTAGCGATGGCCTTAGAGGGCTATGCCTATACTCATGGAATCTGGATTTATGGTATGCAACTATCACTCTTCAGTTTGAAAGAACAGTCAGTGTGAAAATCTAACACTGACTGTCCGATGACTTCATGATTCACTCAGTCAGACTGAGCCCCAATATATCCAGGAGGTTGCTATTATGATCAGCCTTCCATAAGACTGGAAGCACAAAGTGATGATTCTTTTGAAGCGGATGATGTGAGGTTGATTGGAAACTTGACACAAATTCTCAGAATCTTTAAAAACGACCTGGCCAGTGGCGACTCTATACAGCTCCGGTTTGCAGTGACCGTGCAGCACGCAAACACGGCGCTGACCTTGCCTCCTTTTGATGACTTTCTGTCATGTAAATCCTGTTTGTTTGTAGCTTTTCAGCTCAATTCCCAGGAGCCGAGACCAACCTGGCAACTGCTCCATCGGCCATTATTTTGGGACGTTTTCAAAGGGACGATGACACGTTTTTTTGTCTGCATCATGAAGACAGTCCAACAAATGAACACGACCTTGTAATTTGCATCCCTCTTTTAAAATGTTTTAATTCTTGCTGTTCTCTGTTCTGGATGAACACGGTCAAACAAAGGCCACATAGGCCAACTTTCCCTTCTGTGGCGTCTGTGATTCCAAAAATAAAGTAACAAAAACATTTCCATCGGCTTGCACATGGAGAGGGGTTGTGTGTCCCAGAAGAGTGAAGAGGAGCGAGCAGGGGGGCCTTTCCAAACCTGTGCCACCCCTGCCACCTCTACCCAAGGCAAACTGCCAGAGCAGCTCAGGGCTCAGAGCTGCGCTGAGCCACCATGGCAAGGCTTAATGTTCCAGGTTCCTCTGCCCTCAGGGCGTCCTCCCATACACAACCCAACAAACAAAAAAAAAGAAAGAGCGCCACGTCTGCCTCTGTCTGGGCAGGGCAACGTCCTCCAAACTCTTCAAATGCTCTACTTGGCTGTGCTCGCCTTATCTCACATAACTGGGCTAATTCAAACAGACTGAATTCCCCAGTTTGAAAAGTTTGTTAATATATCCCAAATTTGATCCTTGCAGGATGTGATGTGAGTGTAACTTCATAATGACGTAGTAAAGTGTTCCCATAAGTAAATCTTTATCTTATGTAGCAACAACAACAACAACAACAACAACAACAAACACAACACATCTGGTTCTCATTCTTAATTCTTCTTGTATTCTCATGAGGGTTTACAAATGGTTTCCTCGGGTGTAATAATGACAGAATGAGTCAAAACTTGTTTGTGATTACAGAGCTGTAAAAAATAATCTTTTTGAGGGAGTAAAATCAGAAGTATGAATTGAAATTCTGAAAGTTATCCTCTGGCCTTTGAGGTTGTCGTATTCAAAAATGCTGAGAAGATAAATGGATTGGAGATGGTGGAAAGTGAGCCCAAATTATGTTATACTGTGTTAAAATTTGAAATATTCTGACGAGAGATAGTTAAAAATGAAAAAAAAAATGGATGTGGACTGACTCTATTATCAAAATTGTTTGAAATTGACCTCTCCAAAAAAAATATTTTCCATGCAATGTTTCACAGTGCTGAAGCCGCATGGGGCCAGGATTCATGTTTATTTCACTCTGTGCACATGCATCACATAGTTTGTAGGATAATGCATGAATTGCATGAGGTCTCCACATCATTCTCATCCTGTGTGAATACAGCTCATGTCACCAATTTTAATGTTGAACCTCTGTTTGAAAAATGTTGGAGAGCGGAGGGTTGGGGGCTGTTTTGATGTAGCAGAGAACAAAAAAAAAGGAAAAAAAAAACATGTGAGATGAAGATGACAAATGATGTGGAATACCTTGAGGAGAAGCTGTCAGCAGCACAACACCCGCATCCCCCCAACCAACCCCCATTTACACCCCTCCAAACCTGTAGTGACCCAGGACAACTGCACACACGACCGCCGCACAAAACAGCAAATCAAAGCCAGCAGCGGCAAGCACACAGTCGGGTCCCGATGGAGCAGGGCAGCGAGCAGATCAGTGTGTATGTGTGTGTGTGTGGGTGTGTGTGTGTGTGTGTGTGTGTGTGTGTATGTGTGTGTGAGGCTTCCTTTAAAGCAAACAGTGGGACACAGCTGCTGCTGAGTGGAAGGCAGGTTGTGTTTGCGGGTGTGTGGCCCCTCTCAGACTCCCTGAGCAGGGAGAGCTCTGCATTCCATAAGTGCGTCAAAGTTTCATCTCAAAGAGACAAAAACACACAGAGACAAAAAAGAGAATGAGAATTCAGGGGCGCTGAGGGTTAGCTGGCAGATAAAAAAAAAAAAAAAAGAAAACCCATGCAGAATGTTTTTGAGGGATTTTGTCCGCTGAGAACTATTCAAAAGGTGGATTCAAAAAGTTTCTGAGCGCTAACGAAGCGTTATGACAGTGACATGAAAGACGCCTCAGTGAAGAGGACCTCCATCATGGACGCTGTTGAGCAGCAAGTGCAAAAAAATTGCCATTGAAAACGCACGTGGCAACAGATATAGAGATATGTAGCACAGATGTAGCTGTGGTTGAAGTGACACGTTTTTGCCACATTGCTGCTTTTGGCTGTGACCCTAACAGGAACCCATGGAGGAATTCATGCAGTTCGGAATGCAGTCATATTTGACTGTTTTCAAGCTCAGTTGTTTTAATTCATATGACAGACTTGGATAATATATGATTACTTACACCACATTCACATTAACACTCTTAATCTTTAACATAATGCAAACTTAAAAAGCTGTAAAAAAAAAAGAAATAAAAAAAAGCAGCTGTAAAAACTCTGACATAAGTAATGACTTTTAGTTTTCTTCCTCAGTCATTTAATTTGAAGCCTAAATGCTGTTGTGTTTTATCACACAATAAAAGGCTTTTTATTGCTATAGTTGATCATAATATTATATATATAAGTATTTTTCCATGTCTTATATTTCATTTTATAACTATGGAGTGTTTAAAGGGATCTAAACTGTAGGGGGAGAGCCACAATAAAAACCAAACTCACTCCTTTCTTACAAATTGTTTTAGTACCATATGGTTTGCAGGATTTGAGTGGTGGCATTAATGAAAGAGAAAATAAATCCCTCTGGACTTCCAGTGCCTCACAGGAAGCTAAAAGGGGGTGGGGGGCACCATCCTGGGAGATACCGGCAGTCAACAGGGATCCTTTAACTTCTGACCCTTGTTGACATGGATAACCATGTCTGACCATAATCACTCTGAAGCCCCCCTCTCCTTCAAGACGTTTAAGCTGAAGGAAGGATCCCACCCTTAACAAGTGACCCCTGGTTTTAACGAAGCACTGCATCGCCCCCGGCACCTTATTCCCTGGACTTACTCAGGGGTCATGCACCCGGGGTACATCGACCTCATTCTTGTCACGTCAGGGCTAAGCAGACGGCGTTGTCCTCCGCACATTCTACACGGGGGAGATTTCACAGCAGATTTACCTCATAACCACCACCATCCTCCCCTCTGCTCTCTAGGGAATCCTCTAATTCCCACTGTGATCTCCTTTGTCTTTGTTGTTGCACGTCTGAGCCTGGCACGCACCCCGAGCCACCAGTCCTCGTTTGTCTTATGTGGTTTTGGGAAACGGGGTGGGGAGCGTGAGGCTTACTGGAGCAAAGAATGTGCAACGTGTTACCAGGACGCCTGCCAGGAGAGAGGATGGACCCTGCTCCGAGTTTTAATTGGTCTCATATTCTTGGCCTCAAGCATGCAGGGATTGAAAGAGAGTGTGCGAAAGAAGAAGAAAAAAAAAAGGCATCAGAGTGTGGAAGTGGATGTGACACAACTCATTTCAAATCCTGACGGTTTTAAGAGAAATTTGGTAGCCATAAAGAGTTCAGAATTAAACCCAACACATTATCAGATAAAACAATTATACAATGCTGACAAATGTTAAGATCAGACTGGAAGCCATCAGTCAATGCTGGGTAAAAAAAGAAAAAATAGAGTAGTTGTTACACCGGCACAAGAGGCTTCCTAATTTCATGTGCAAATTAAGCAATCTGCTGTAATTGCAGCGGGGGATGAATGAGTCCCTGGTTATTTAACTCCAGCGTTTAGAAAACCAAAACAGCACTCAGGTGTATCCACTCAAACTGCCTGAGGACGTTGGAGCAAAAGACTTTGGGAAGCAGCAAATGTTTTTCTGCTAAGCCAAGTATGTGACCCATTGAAATGTTTGGCCTCGGCTTGAGTCTAAGCTTCTAACGGAGCGTCACACACACACAGACATGTACACACACCTCCCCAACCCCCTTGTATTTGAGTGGCGTTTGGTGTTAAGCTAACATGACTTGAGGCTCAGGCACTACAGCTCAACGTCCGGCTAAATATTGCTGAGATTGGCCCGAGTTTACTGGTATTGTAACTGCGTCCATTTAATGCTGCAGCCTCGGACCACACATCCTCAGCGCTCATTACTGTCACAGCCCCTTAATATTAGATTGGTGACCCTTAAATTAGAGGATGACCAGAGAAGGAGGCTAGAGTGATTGCCAGGAGGGTATTTGCCCACCATCCATCCAAACCTCTTATGTTCGCTTTGGGAAAACGGACGCCGTGACCTGGACTCATGTCATCCTATGTGGCCGGTAATCGCATTAAAAGTTCACACAGTAGTCCGAGATGAAAAAACTGTGCTATGCTGTGGCTGTCCTCAAAGGCATCCCATGTGAAGGGAGATGGTGTACATTACACGGACATGACTCCAGGCTTAAATTGAGCTTGTTAGCTGATGGTCCTATGGATACTCAGAATGATGTAAAGACACTGGGGGGACTTTAACAGGAAATACAGATGCCTGCTGAACTGAAAATTTCTCTGACAGCATCAAACTTTGTTCAAATGACTTTTGTCAATCTATCAACTAGGTGTCACAAGTTAGATAAACACTTGAGTTTGATACTTGAATTAATGAGAAATCTGATAAATGGTTAGCATACAATAGTTGTGAACAACTTCTTGTGATAGTTGATATCAAATTTGGAGGAAATGTCAGAAAAGTAACTGTTTAATATAATGTAATTTGTCCAGGAAACTGATGGAAAATATCTTTATTCACTTTATTTCCATAGACAGAGCCAGGAGACGATTAGTCTAGCTCAACACAATGACTGTAAGCAGTTATCCTGAAAACCTCTTTTGGTTTGCTCTCTGAGCAGCTTCGTACCCCACATGGGACATTTCAGAAGCGTTTTGCCCGCCAGACTTTGTTAACTTGCTCAGACCTGGTCATTTTTCCTTGATTTATGTGCTTCTATCATACATATGTAGCCTACATAGCTAAATACTTTGTTTTATGTCTGAAAATTGACCAAATTCTCCCTATGGTATTTCTGTGTCCGACTTCCAACCAGCTCAATCTGCTCTGTGCTGCATGATTCGTCTGGTCACGACATCCATCAAAAATAGAACAGCCACATGTTCTTTGTTCTTTTTTTAATTTGGAGTTCACATCAATGAGGGGTATGCTATGCTAACTTGGTTCTGCCTAAAATCACCAGAGACTCTTTATATTATTTCCTTTACTGTTGGTCCACACAGTAAAGTATTTCCTCTCCAGACAGCAGTCAGCATGGACTAATTACAGCACTTTCTAACATCTGACATAATTCACGTTACAGGGTTAGGGTTCCTGAAATTCAAATGAACCAGTCTAACACTTTGACCAATCACAAGACATTGTGACATCTGATGTTGACATTTTAATGACCTCTGACCTTCTGTATAGCACCACTGTCCATTCAAAATTTTGACTACCACCAGTTTTGGTCACAGGGAAGGTGAATTCCAAGTAAAAGTTTAAATATTTTGGATATAAGGGGTCCCCAGATGAGTAACTATAATGTTGTGACCTGCTGGCTATTGTTCTATTTTATTAATCATTAGGTCAAAATGAAACACAGCAGCATTGAACACATATCATAGATTCAAAATAATTGGATGAAAAAGATCTAAAACAGCTAGAACATTATATAAATGAGTCCAATAAACTGTAGACAATGAGAACCTGAGGTGAAGAGAGGAGTAACAATTTCATGCCACTGCAGCTCAAATAAAATAAAACTTCCTGAAGGAAAACAAGCAACATGATTCCCATCATGCCACCACCTCCCAAGATTCCAGGTGAGTGACAGTACTGTTTGTCATGGTGTTTTCGGTTTGTTTTTCTGCTTTCTAGGTTACAAGAGTTGATGTTAGGTGAATCTCTGTGTTCTCTGTCCTCCAAACAATAGGTTTCCTAAACAACGGCTGAATTCACTTATGTGGTCAGGCCCGAGATGATTATTCATGAATGCTCTGATACTTGTACAATAACATGTGTTTTCTCTCACTCGGGCTTGGCGAGGAGGGAATGTGCTGAGGTTATTGATTACACTTCTGAGAACTATAGGGAGCAGAGACTCAGCCAGTTTGTCTTAGCTCATATGAGTAGTAACTCTCCTAATCAACACTGTCAGTTTGTCACGGCATGGGGAATTTTCTGTGAAATTTGGCCCAATCTTATACTCAGTTCTTGGCTTGGTCTTTTACTTTTGAGCATCAGGAAATGAAATAAATGCAGAAACAAATATCTGCTTTCAAACTTTTTTTTACATTTCCAGACACATCTGTTGCATCACTTCTTGATTCATGTGTAAGCAGTTATCTGTTTAAAAAAAATATGTATTATTGATTGACAGTGGGCAACCATGCTAATAGCTTTGTGAGGCTACTCAGGCACAACCCTGCTTTGAGCTACGAATGCTAACATGCTAATGATAGGCAGGTATAACATTTACCCTATTCACCATCTCAGTTCAGTGTGTTAGCATGATAATATTCGCTAATTAGTGCCAAACATGAAGTTAAGCTGAGGCTGATGAGAATGTCATGTTGCAAATATGCTATTTGGTCATCAACCAAAGAATCATTTGCAACTTGTGAACTTGTGTATACAAGTGGCTTGAAGTGATCAGATGGGCCAACTTGCGTGTATCCTGGGCTTTGTGAATCTGTTAAATAAATAAAAAAATAATAAAAAAACGGAGAGAGAGTTTCTGGTGAGTCCTGAGTTACAAAGACACACTCACACAGACACTGTTAGTTGACACATCAGGCACACCTGTGATGCAAATAAACACAAATGGTTCAGTGGTTAAATTACACAAATGATGCTTTGCATTCTAACTGAACACACGTTGAAAGCACAGGGGGAAAAAAAGAAAATTGCAAATGAGCAAACTCCATCTGCTGAGGAAAGCTTCAGAAGAGATACTCAACAAACCTTGTCGGGTTTTGTCCAAAACCCACAGATGTTTGTGTCCATCAGAAGACTCTTTATTGATTCTCTGTGGTAGTTTTATTGTTATTAAAAAATACAAATTGGAGGACGGCTTCGGTCCTCTGAAAATAATTCTGTTTGATTTGAACTTGAAGAGGGACGTCTTCTAGTTCAATTAATCATAATCTAGCTTCAGAATTTAACATACATGTAATACAGAATGATACAAATTCATAATAAAACTTTAAATATACTTCTGCAGTAATTTTAGTTCTAGATTTGACAAAAGACATTGTGTGTTGTATGTTTTAGTCACACCAGCTTTTTGATCTTGCCAGTCATCACATCAGCATCTATTGAGCACCAGGCAGAACACCCTCTCCATCTTAGCTTCATTTTTAACTCTGCATAAAGTTCAGGATGTTTTTCATTTCAGTTTTGTGTCTTCTCCAGCTATCACTGAGGGTCGGGCGGAGGCCTGCTGGCCCTCAAGCTAACGCTGCTAATATTTGGTGACACTGCGCCAACTCCCTCCGCTGTCTCCAGTCTGCACTCTGGAAACCTGAACAGGAAAAGGCGGCGAGAAAGCAAAGTTGATGGGGACTTGGCAGTCGGCTGGCTACGAGGGCGAAGCACGGTTCTGAAAATGGCAGCTGTCAAGAGAGGTGACGCTGAGGCGGAGCAGGCAAGGTCCAACCCCCCTCCACCCATTACCGCCCTGGTCTGTCTGACGACTTTGTCACATGCGTTAAATACTCCTGGTCTTCAGAGTAAATGCGGACCGGCAAGCTTGTCAAGTTGAGTGAGGAGGTATGTCTGTGCGTGAACTCAAGTGTGACTGTTTAGGTAAATCCAGCACTGAAAACAGGCGAGAATTTTTTATTGATTCAGCCAAAAGCCAAGGGAACCATTATACAAATATCTCATCACATTTAACGTCTTGCACCTAAATAACTGCAGATTACAAATATGTAACAGTAAAATGAACACTGACTTGACAAGAGATGAAGAATAACATGTAAAAAAAAAGCAGAAATAGCGACAAATGTTGAAAGGTTATGAAATCTTTTTTTTTTAAATAATCCCAGGATTTGCAACAAAATCAAAACACATGTTCCCTGTTGACGGACCTGTTCACAAGGTCCATTTATTAGCTCTGTTCATCAGCAGATGGAGTTTGAATTTCCATTTTTCCGAGCACTTTCAGGGTTTCTTTATTTATTTTGGCCTAATAGCTAAAGTTCTAATAACACCTGAAATAGTAAACATCAACAGAGAAAAACAGAAATGTAAATGTATGACACATGTACTACACTAGATACAGAAACAATAATATAAGCAAGAGAAACTAAAAAAGGCTAGAGGATATCTTAATAATACACATAGTGATTAAAAATAGTACATGTAGCAGATTTGTTTTTATCCAAGCAAGTATAGTCAGTCACAAGAATAAAGTTCAGGAAACTCCTGGATCAGCACCAAAAACTTGGTCCTTGGCAAATTGTCTAACATTGTCAAATTTAACAAAAATCTGTTATTCTCATTCTCCTGCTGCCAAACAAACAAATTGGACTGAAAATATAATCTCTTTGCAAAGAGGGAAAATGGATGATAATCTTTCAATTCTAATTTAGCAGCAATGCAAGAGGATCATGGTTGTCAGATACAATATGGCCTGAAAACTAAGATGAAAAATGAGAGTTAAAACAGAACAGGACTGTTGCTGAAAGGTTAAGGATGATCAAAAGGCCTACAGTGTATCCATTCTTCAGCCATGCATGTGATCCATGCTTTAAACCAATGTTAAAGTTTAATGGTAACCATTCATACTGCATGTTGCGTTGCTATACATTCATTGAAGCACCAGTCCCCGTGTGAGGTCATGTGAAGTCAAAACCTCTCCCAAGCCACGAGAAAACAACAATGTGCCAGCAAGTTTTCTTCTAACGCTGAAAAAGTGCAAAGACTCCCATGACAGGCTGGAAAAAACATCGGCAAGATGAACTGTGAACACAGCAATTGTTTTTCGCTGTCTTGCTCCAAGCACCCGGGGCAGTTTGAACCAGGGCTGGTGGAACAAGGGGGGAGAGGATTGTGGGTTGCACTGGAGGTGACGAGGTTGGATGGATTATTTTCTGCCAACTTAAGTGACAGCAAGGCTCATAGACTTCCTTCTTCTTTAAAAAAGTGTTTCTCCCCCCCGAGGGACAGGGTCCTGTGGAACAATTATTAAGCTGTGAAGAGATGGTCCTCACCAATCAGCCACCGTCAGTGTTCAGCAGGCTGACATGTGAAGCAACAGCTAATCGAAAGCCTCGTCCTCTTTGGTTTCACATCAGTGGCTGCACTCTTTCTGTTTGTTCTCTTTGTCTTTCTTTGTTCCACTCACTGTTTCTCTGCTTCTAATGTACCCATTCAGTCAAACACATAAGTGACCCTAACCCTACTTTATCCATTAACTACTTACATAACAGAACTTAACTCTAAACAACACATTTCCAAGATGAACCTTCAAATCAATTGTAGTTTTGAATCCAAACTGAAAGAGGCAGTCACAAATCCTAAAACAGCGCCAACATAATGAATCTGCACAGGGACTATTTTACTCAAATTTAAAACTTTCAGCACTGATTGCCCAGCCTGTGCTCATCTTTGTAAGAAAAAAATTTGGACCAAAAAATTTGAAGATTCTGCCAATTTTAGCGTGAGAAGGCTTGTAAGTCTCACAGGGTTGTTGCAATTCTAACTGTTTGCCAATAGAGGTTGATAAAGGTTGTATATTACTTAATGTCCCTATAACTCATTGTCCTGTAAACTCATTCTACTGTACTGAGTTGTGAAATGTGCTGTTTCTCATCGTTTGAAAAAGCAAAGTCAGTCATCAACTACGTAGTTGGGACGTGTATGATCTATTCAGGATCCTGAAAATAGAGGAAAAAGGGGAAGTTCAGGACCCCAGAGTTAAGAAACAAATTCTGCATGAGGGTATTTTGTGTTTGTTTTCCCACCACTTCTCATGCTTGTGACGATTAGGCCCCATATTGTAGGAGGAAGTGCAACTGTTATCATCAATGACTATTGGGTCATCTGTCTATCTAGTGTCTGCGTTCTCCTTTATTTAAAGCTCCTTTTCCTGTTATGTTTCAGCTGCCTGTGCATAAAACTGGAACTTGTACTCACATTTGACCAGCCAGTAATGTTCTGCACCGCTAACTCTTCTTATTCATGCCTCAATAAGCATACTAATTTGATCACAATGCCTTCATTTGGAGCACAAATGTTCCACTGCTTTAGATGACAAATAGAGCTTGTGTGCGATGCAACACAAGACAAGTGTCTGAAGAAATGTAAGGAGAGCATGTGTTATCACGTACAACATGTGCAATATCCTCAACCATTGCACCAACATTCTCACCACTGAAATTAAAAGCAATCTCTTCCATTTGAGCTTTTAGACCTAATTCCTTTTAAAACAAGCCACTGAGATGCTTATAACTTCACACTTTTATAAATGAGGAAACACAAAAAATAGACCTTTTCCAGAGTAGCTGGACTTCTTACCTTTTAATGTGATTAATGTGCCAAAATTCATCTCTAATCTGTTTCTTGGTATACTGTATATCCTAATTAGAGTTTTTAAAGAAATGCCAAAATGTAATCGTTCATTAATACATTTTTACCATAGAGAACTCGTCCACTCAACACTCAAGAAAAAGATGAACCAATTTTGACAGAAAAGGCCCCTTAACGGTACATGACTGACAGTTGTGAGTTCGCCTTATAGTCAGTCGCATATTGCCTCATGAATGCTACTTCCAAAAATATAAGTCATACTTATGGTGTAAAGAAATGAGGCAATGCATTGCCCTCTGGATATGTTTTCTACAACCTGTGTTGAGCAGACGAGTTTGATTTCAGAGGGTGTCTTGTACCTGGAATTTCACAGGATCAGCTTTGCAATAATAAGCAGTGTGTCAATCAACAGTCCTACGTTGTGAAATGTCCTTGAGCAAGACTCTGAATTCCCACTTCACACACTCATGCAGAGTCTTAACAAAATACCTCCAAAAATGTGGTAAACGTAATGCAGTGATGAAAGTGACTTTTCCAGAGATGAACATGCCTCAGGATGTTGCGCTGACCTGATCTCTGCACAAGCGGCCCTTCAGCCTGAAAGACATTTCATCGGAGTGGAAGAAAAGAAAAACAACAAAAAAGATGGTGAGAGCAAAACACTGCTGACACTCATCTGTAGTGCTCTGGACAGGAAGGTGAGCAAGGAATCACCAGGAGCAGGTGCCTTTTGATGGACAAAGCTGCCAGCGCGAAGGAAGGCTGCATGTCAGCCAAGTAAATAAAGCTCAGAGAGGGGAGGGGAAAGAGAGAAGGGGGGGAGGCAGTGGGAGAGTGAGACAGAGAACCAAGATGGATGCAAATTGATGGTTTTGTTTTTACAGAATAGCAGCAGCGTCTGAACCGGAAGGGAAATGTAGTCATACATACTCAAACTGTTATAAAACATAATTTTTCTTTACATTTTGACAAGACAAGATTTTGTTAAAGAAAATAGACTGTACTTTTTTCAACCCAATATACTGCAATACTAAAAGTATCCCCTATCGAAACTCAGGACTGCGACACCAAACTCACAAAGTCTCTGTTTATTCAGATGCTTGAAATATCTGATTACTTTGTCCCCCTGATGATTATTCCAGGATGGCACCAAAGTGTCAACCATCCAACACCGTGACAGGAAGCAGGAGTAGCATTCGTGTTATGTGAGATATGAAATGAAATATGAAATCTGTGTGACATGGTCTGTCTCTGAGCATGAGTCTGACCAGTTATGGACTTTGGAAACATTTTGTGGAAATCTGTTACCCAACTGTTGTGATTTTATGACACCGCTGTGGAAATAACTTACATCAAGTGTCAACTCATGTCAAGTATATAAATGGTTCTGCTCCTGCCACAACAGTCAATCCAATAAATATTTTAATTCATTGTTTACTTTTTCCTTCTAGAATTATATGAAAATTAAAATTTTGGGGAATATTCTATGGGGAAAAAAATTCCGCAAGATTTTTTCCAGGACAGAATTTTTCTTTTCATTTTTTTAACCCAAACAAATATTTGACTGTTGTCTGACTTACTGTGATATTTTATTATTGATATTTGTTGCATAGTCCGTATGCCAGACAAGTTTTTTTCTTTGTTACTTGATTATTGTTACATTTGATTGTTTGCTAAATGGGAACATTTAAGGCAATTACAAATATGGTTAAATAGTAGATCAGTAAGATTTTTTTTTGAAGTTATTCATTTTGGACAACTGAAATTTTTTAATTTTTAATTGAAAATTTCAAAGGAAATAAAAAAAAAAATGTCAGTGAAAACATTTTGAAAAAAAAGTCTTTAGCCAAACTAGCCTTGGCTCTACTCACGCAAGGCAGTGCTTTGAGCTAAATGCTAATATTAGCATGCTAACATTCAATGACAATGCTAGCATGCAACATTTCCATGACCTAGTTTAGCACGTTAGCATGCTGACATTTATGTAGTATAGCTGAGGCTTATTGAGATCACAAAAGTGTTCTACAGTTCATCCAATCGGGAACAGCAATACCTTTACCAAAATGTGTTCAAAGGATCAGTGTGTAGAATTTAGTGGCATCTTATGGTCAGGGCCGGTCCTAGCTATGGGCGATGTGGGCGGCCGCCCAGGGCGCATTCTCCGTGGGGGGCGCACGAACGCCCGAAAAAGCAAAAAAACGGTAATTTTCGATACCGCTCATTAAGTTAGCGGAGCGGGCGCCCCGGGAGCGGGGTGTTGACAAGGCAGAGGGGGGCGTCGGACAGACCGATGGGGGCGCACGCATCCAGGGGCGCACGGCGCATCCAGGGGCGCACGGGCGGCCGTTAGGGCGCACGAGAAAATGTTCGCCTCGGGGGAGGGGGGGGGTTCGCCCAGGGCGCAAATGTGGCCAGGACCGGCGCTGCTTATGGTTGTCATTAATTGCAACCCCCTCACCTGAACCTCTCCTGCCTAGCATGAAGGACAATCTATGGTGGTGACAAACACGTGAAAGGCCTTATCACCTTATCAAGAGCCAGTGTTTACTTTGTCTGTTTGTCTGGGCTACTGTAGACACATGGCAGACCAAATGGAAGAGGACCCGCATCACTGGTTATATAAAAGGCTCATTCTAAGGTAACAAAAACTAAATGATTCTGGTGTATACACTCAAGAAAATATGTTATATATTCCATTCTTCTGTACCTTTAAATTCATCCAATACCTGCCTTGATATTTAACCTAAAAGTACCAATGTAAACCTTACAATGGAACTCAATGAAAAGTCAAGGAACTGCCAAAGTCAGTAGGACTGATTATTTAGGGACCATCAATGTCTCTATGAATTTGCATGGCAGCTGATTTAAAAGATGCTGAGATGTTTTCTTCTTTTTTGTTAAACTGTCTGACAGACTTCTGGCATGGTGGAAAAATGCAGTACTCTTATCAGATAGCAACATAAAGTCAGACTTTAAAGATAATAACCAACAATGCAAAACATCCCATCATGTTCAGTCTTAGACTGTCTCAGCCAGAGAATTTAATAGAATCTTACACTGCCCCATCCCTACTGCTGAACATCAGGGAACCACTCAATGTTCCTGCTGTGACATTAATCGGTTCAGTCTAATGTTTCCTGAAATTAATCCATACGCCCTCACACAGGCTTTCACTTCCTCCCATGATACTCCACGCCAAAGAAATCTCTGACATCTTAACAGCACAGTGAAAGAAGTTGAAAGGGTAATTCTGAAACGACTTCATCACCTGTTTTTCCCTTATCCGGCCCTCCCTGCTGCCCTGTCTGAGAGTGTATTTATCCCGATTTCCCTCTAATCCAATTAAACATGGGAGCAGAGGTGCTGTCACTGCCAAACATGTTTCTGCAGGAGCCAACTGAAAAAAAGCCTCGAGACAGATTAAGGCAAAGAAGATCCTTAATTTGTTAATCACTGAACTCTGCTGTCACTGATAGGGGGAACGAGCATGTCTTCATACACTGGCCCTGATATGAATGGGGAGTCAAGCGTGAAACACAAAGGGAAAATCAAGAACAATTACCAGGAGACGATGGGGGGATGAAACGTGGATTCATTTCATTATCTGGACGACGCCTTGCTGCCTGTCCTCTAAATGCTAACGTCTGCCTCAGAGTAGCATGGAGTCAGTGCAGATGTGTGCTTTAAATGAGGGCATGCAGGATGTAGTCGAGGGTAAACCTAGAGGCGGTCAGTTCAAACATACATGGTCATAATATGTAAAAAAAAAAAAAAACTATAAAAACAGCCTTGAAAGAACCTTTTGCAATTCAGATTCAGCAAGTGCATCTTAAAACCTGCATAAAGGGAATTCAGAGATTTATTTCAAATCACATTTCATTGAAAGTTTACCCAGTAAACCGTTTCACCTGTTTGAATTCAAGGTTTTTTGGGTGGACCTTAAATCATGGTTCGATGACAGACTGAAGCCGTACATACATACATTTTTCTTGGATTGTTTGAACATATTATAACCACAGTAGTTAAGTGTCTGATCTGTACCAACAGAAAACGATTAAGCTTACAGTATGTGGAGCAGCTGAACAAAAGATGGTCACTGTGTGCATTATCACCATTCACATTACTCAGGCAGATGTAGGTGCTGTCTAACTCCCCAAAACACCACACTCATTACACACACACATACGCACATTTTTGGCTTTTGTGCGTTTTGACTCTTGGCCTCAAGTCATGATTGATAGATGCTGTTTACTTGTGGGCAAGGCACTCAATTTCAACTTAAGATGCCATTAGTGACAAACAATGCTTTCTCAAAGGAGGAAAAACAAGCTAAAATAACTGTTATTAAGGTAATTATGAGTTATAGATGCTATTAGGGCTCGATGGATCTTTATTATTGTGACCAATATTTCCTTGGTAGCTTTTTTCCAGGTGCCTTGATATTCTGACGCCTCTCCAATTATCGATAACAAGTTTTTTCTCTCTTGATGAAGAATCATCAACAGTAGCAGTTCTGAACTCCAAGGACCTTCAGAGGACAAAGCTGTACAATCAGTAACAGTAAAGAAACATTTACTGTGCACTAAACCACATTGGTCACAGAGCATAGGTAATGTTATCAGTTGGTTTCATCAGTTCTTATAACAAAGAAAACATCTTCTGTATTATCACTGTGATTAAGTACTTGAAATGTACTTGAAAGAGGCCTTAGCAGTTTTTGCTGCTTTCTGTCAGTTAGAGTGGATCACCTCCTCTTGGCTCTCTCTCTCTCTCCCTCCCTCTGTGTGTCTGTCTCCTTTTTCCATGAAGTAGTCTGTTCTCTTCCAGTTTTCCATGCTGGAGTGGAGTTTGTGGTTTAGGTCTGTTGGACAACACCTGAATTTGCTCAACATCTTCCTGGATCCATATTATTTATTATTTATTGTTTATAATCTATTCAATTTATATCATCAATATATTATATTATATTTACAATATTGGTTCATTTTGTGACATAATTTGAACACCATATTAAAATGTCCAACTTTCATAGCAGAAAAAAAAGAAGTTTAAGGCCTGGTACATAAAACATATAGCTAATTTTTCCAATCACTACAATTGTACAGGCTAAACCTAAACTAACAGTTGTATGCCAGCCTACTTTAGCTCTACACTGGGGGCAGGTGGAAACAGTTATCCTCTGTACAAACTAAACATGTCTTTTAACAAATCTTAAATTCACTTAGTTTTCTGTTTATTTTTTGTAGCTAAAAAGATGGCCATCAATTTACTAGATCGTCTGAATTTTGTTCAAACTTCAAGAAGACAAAGAAGATGAAATTCTCCAACTTGTCATTGGGCCTAGCTGTGTCTAATGTGTAAATCAGTTAGCTTTTAAGTTATTGGAAAGCATTTAAGAGCTAGCAGTTTCCCCCTGAATCCAGCATTTGTGCTAAGCTAGGCTAAATACATCCCCTGTTGGATACACAAAAGAGTTAGTTTCAGGAGGTACAGTGTATTTGTTTCTCAATTTTTTGGTTTCTTTGAGAAACAGGTGTGTACAGGTGTGCTGTTTACATTTATGCTCAACCTTATGGTGAACCATTTTGTTTTATCTCATAGTACAATTCAAATGAGTTAGTCATTCTGTGATTCATAGTTGTTCAGGATGAAGGCAATTTTTCAAAAGATCTAAAGATACATTAACGGGAATTAGAAAGAAAAAGGTCAAAGGTTTAGTGGTGTTCCCTATGATCCATTCCATTTTAGGGTAGACTGCTAGAAATGTGGCTAAGCTTCTTAACTATCAACAATATTTGTTTGTTCTTGCACTTTTGCATTTTGTCATGGGTTTATCTCTTGATGAGCTTCAGCACTTCACTGCATCCATAAATTACTGTTTTGTTTTAACTGTCAGTTTCGATTACTCCTCTAGCTTAAAAGCCCCATGACAAATTCATGCACTACAACTATTTTCGCAAGCCACTGGATTCAAGTAAACATGTACATTTGCCAAATAATGGGAAATACATGCTTGTTTGAAATACTTAAAATACATGCTCCTGCACAGGATACACCAAGTTAGGTAGCATATACGGAAACCAAACGGCGTGCAAAAGAATTAACATTCTAATTAAAATCTAATTAGACTTTGATTTGCCAGATAATTATACTCGTGTGTCGCTGTTCTCTGGACTATTCAGATTTGATGAGGTGTGTTAGTGATAATTACCTTGCTGATATGGAGTTGTGTGGCAGTGCAGTTTTCACACTGAGGCAAAACAAAAGAAAATAGATTTAGTTCCTTTGTATGATCTGTGTTTTATTAGAAGCTGTGATCTGGGTAATTGGTTCTCTAAGGTGACAGTACTTCCTTAAGAAATGGCAAAATAAGAGCTTAAAACAATCAGAATTTAAACAAAGTGCAGGCAAATATGGACGTGTTTTTGTGTTAACATTAGACAGTTTCCAATTTTCAGTGTTTACACGGGTGTATATATATATATATATATAGCTCCAGCTAGGTGCATAGTGGAAAATGAACTGGAAACTCATCTGAATAGAAAATAGATAATAGGCTTTAATGCTGGAAGATCACATTCCCAGAATCATCTTGAGATCATCTTTGGCACACATGTATTGTATTTTAGGAGCAGTAAAGTGCAGGAGAAGACCAAGTTCACTGTCTAAGCAGACAACCAGACCAGTATCGACTGGAGTCACATGAATTTACTGACAAAACTTGCAGCCTGACTAACATTTTATCTAATGATTCGTAACTTGGACTTGGGCCTTTTCATTCCGGATGTTTAAATGATGTTATCAAACTAAGCTTAGTGGAAATCTTTTTCTGACTATAAAACAGCACTGAAATCCATCTGATAACAAACATGTGTGAACAGGAGTGGAAACTGTTTGGTGGTGCAGATGAGCATAATGACTGCAACATACAAACCATTCTGCTGAAATATTACAGTTGCTTGTTGCATTACAGGAATAAAACACCAAAGAACACTTTACTAAATTAAAAATACTTAATAATAATAAAAATGTAATATGATGAAACACAAAATGACATGCACGGCCTCAAAAGACAAAATGTAGGACTTGGCATAATTAAAGTCAAAGCAGTTAGGGATATATTAATTTTCAAATTAGAAATAGGCATTGATTTCATCAACAATTACAGTCAATGTCTCCAAATAAACTACTAACAATTTTATTGCTGGATTTACATGGATTTAAATTCTGGTGCCAGCTGTTGCATCACGTCATATGTTGTAAAACCAGTACATTAATACACCTATATGTATAACAGAGATTGCAATAAATATATAAAAGCCTTTAACCGCACCTTTATTGAGAACATATGTTACAGCAGATACGGGTAAATCAGGTAGAGTTTAACAGCAGCTGTGCTGTTTCCACTTTGGGTGCCTGTCAGTGTTTTTACCTAATTCCATAGCCTGAAGTCATATCCTCTACCTGCAACATACACCTTGTTTAAACAAATAATGAGATAAAATCAAGTGTGGAATTTCCTGTATGCTCCTGTATGGAAAATACCACTTTAAGGTATCATTAGTCTTTATTGTAACTCAACGTAGTAGTGAGACACACAGGAAATTATGAAACGTAATTACGCATAGAGTCAATAGATACAACTGTGAGAACATTTGACAAGATAAGGAAGGCTTCAGTTCCATGTGTAAAGCTCTGTGGCACATTGCCAATTTTAGAGGTTCAGCTCCCTGTGTAGATCAACAAGTAGAGACATGCGCTAAGTATGCCAGGTTTGGAGATTTAAATCCCATGCTGATGATGGAGGCACCTGCAGTTTGTGTTAGTGTGCCTGGAATAAAAAAGCTAATTTAATTGAATGCCTAGTAGAGAATTCCTCTTTCACTCTTGTGTTTCTGTATATCAGATCTGTGATGTTCAATGCTTTCAAAGAGTTATTTTTAATTAAAATTGTACATTAAGATACAACTGATCAACTGCTCTGAATCACTGCAGGGAATAGTAAACAGCAGGTAACCATATCCATGATACATTAACCTATGGTGATACCAGATAGCTTTAAGGAATCGTTCAAGAGTTTTACTGTGTTCTGATGTCTGTTACTGAAGGAGCACCAAGTTATTCTTGGTTACATATGAAGGTCATGAAGTCACACTTTTTGTACATTATAAAACTGAAAAAGAAAAACACAATCTTCATAAGACAAGAAACACAAAGAGGCTAACAAGAACACATCACACTAAAAAAAATAGATTTGTAAGAAAAACTACACTTCAGGCTTTGCCCTTATCTAATATCTTCTCTGAAATCAGATCTTTGATTCCAAAGGCCTTTCATATGCAGCCTCTTCCTGTTCTCCTGTTCCCAATGGACTGAGCTACTGCCGCCAGTAGCTTCCCAAGACCTGGCTTGGGAACTGGAGGGTGGTCGGTTCATACGGTTCAAGTCCCGCCTGGACTAAAAACATGAAAGGTGGAAGTTGGAGTGGTGCCAGCCAGTCCTTGCTCAAGGGCACTGCCGAGGTGCCCTTGAGCAAGCCCCCAACTGCTCGCTGGGCGCTGCTCAGGGGGGCTGCCCATCACTTCACCATCTCTCTCCACATTGCATATGAGCCCTTGTACTGCATGTGTGTGTGTGTCTAGGTTAAAATGCATGTACAAAAAATTAATAAATAAAGAGTGAAAAAAGAATTTCCCTATCGAGGGATTAATAAAGTATATCATCTTCTTCTTCAACAGACTTTTCTGTTTCCCCTAGAGTGACTCTTTTTTTGTGTGTGTATTGGGGAAAGAGCTTTGGATGTCTGTTTGCCACATGTGTTCATTCTATTTCAAATAGTGTCTGAAGCCAAGCTGATATCAGTGGTTCAATGAGAGGCTTTCAACTTGGATGCCAAAAGAATATTTAGGGAAATTGTGAAATAATGTGAAAAGGAGAAGCTGCCTGCCTAAGCAACTTGTGTGGTTTCACTGAATTTAAACAGTTACAATAGGTTGAAAAATGGGAAATGGAAATCATCTTTTAGTAAGAAACGTTAGCGTGCAGGCCAAAAGTTAACAAGAACCGTAGGAAGTACAACACAAATGCAAAAAGTTGCCATAGGCACAACATGTTTTTAAACAACATTTCTAGAGATACAATAATTCTTTTAACAAGATATATTAGGTATGCAACATTGGCTGTGGATGTATGGAATATCAGTAGTAGTCTAAGTATTGCCCAATATGGACCCATAATGAATCAAACCCCTAACCCCTGAAGACATAGTGCCTTGCTATTTAGCTACACAGACATACTCTAAATTTGTACAGTCTGAAGAAAACGAAACAAAACAATGACGTGCAGCTTTAACCTGTGTGAACACTGTTAACATAACATTATTAAATGAGGTAACCTTGAACAAAAGATGGTGCAGAAGTTGTTGGGTGTGTGCACCGAGACCACCAGCTCTGCAGAAGTCTAACAGCTGGTTTCATCTCAGACATGCGCACTGGATTGGAAACCGATGAGGCCTTTAAGTGCTATCGGACAGATTGTATTGGTACTTGAGCAAACAATTTGTGAACGCTATGTCGCCACTTTGTTTAGACGTTTAGGTGCATGAGAGTGATTTAAACAGAGAACATGTGAGCTATGTAGTGTCAGAATATGGGGTAACGGGATGGCCAAGTGGGTTTCTGCGTTTGGTAAAACATTTCTCACATTTAGGTACGTTTATATCACTTAATTATTTATTTATGTAATGTATGAATAATCCTAACGTTAAATGCAAATAAAAAAAACCACCGAAGTGATATGACTCCTCATTTTAGGATAATTAAAACTACAGTAAAGAAATGTGACGCCTGCGGCGGTCAGAAGTGCGAACTTCCGAGGAGCCATGAAGGCAGCCCAACTTTTCCCCGAGTGTGTGCGTTAGCACGGTGAAGTTTACAGTCAGCGGTGTGTTTAGGTTATATTTGCTAATAAATAGTCAGTGTGAAGGCAGGGATTTGTTTTATGGAGGATGTGAGTGAGTGAACGGTGAGTCAACAACATGAAGAAACCACACAGCTGGTGACTACTGCACGGTGATTTCCCTGATTTCGCAGGTCGATCAATAAACTTAAGTTGTTGAGGAGGAACTTTGACATGTAGCTAGTTGCTCTCACTGAGGGATGTACACATCGTATTCATCTGCGCGCTGACAAACTCTCTAAAGGCTATTTATTGTTGTTGTTTTTTTTAACACGAGACTTCACTCTTGACTTACTTTGGGGGCTTTGTGGCAAAATAATGTTGGAAAAGTTGTCACGTTATTTCCCCGCGGAGGGTGAACTTTTCCACGGGAAGAGTCGGTGGACTTCGGCGGCGGTTGCTGTGATCCTCCTGGGGTTGTTTTCATCGTCTTGCTGGGCAGAAGAGGCGTCGTGTCACGGCGCTTACGACCTCTACTTTGTTTTGGACAGGTAAGTAAGACAAAAGGGAAAAAAAAACAGTTTGCCAGCCTTTGTTTCAAACCGTGACCATGGCAGTAATGATAATGCTGCACTCTACAGGTCTTGAAATTTAGTTATTTTGCTGGAGGGAGAAGAAAGAGAGTGAGGAGGGGACACACGGGTTGCACCGTCTCTTCTTTTTAGCGACCTCACACTGCAACTTTAGAATTTGCCAAAAGTATGTGGACAGTCCTCTCCATACATGGCAACCATGTGGACAGAGGAGACTACATACGGACCATATGCTCTTAATAAAGGGACACCAGTGCTGTAGTATAGAGTGGCATTTAAGATGATGATTGCAATAGTCTTTTTTTCACAGGAGCCATTTTGACATGAACTAGTAGGTAAACACAGGTGTTTCTAATGTTGCTAATTAAGGTTCAGTTCCATTTATTGGAGCAGAGACTTTCCAGTGAGTCAACATGCAGCACAGCGGCTCTCTGACTCTGTCTGACCTGAATGGAACTGAACCTTAATTAGTATCATTGCTAACACCTGTGTAATAAGGCCTGCTATTTCATATTAAAATGGCTGCTGTGAAAAAAGGTCATAGTTTTGACAATGTTTCAACATGACAGCATCCATGTGCACAAAGCCAGGTCCACGAAGTAATGATTTCCCAGTTTGGTGTTGAACTTAAGTGGACCCCAAACCCATCCAACACCTTTTGGAGCTACACCTTATCACCAAACAGCTGCCTTGTTGGACCTCACTGATGCTCTCTTTGGCTGAATAGGAGCTAATCTGATCCCTGCAGTCAGGTTCTGAAATCTGGTGGAAAGCCTGAAACCAGAAGATCCATAGTTGACCCTCTCTGTGTCACAGATTCCAGTGTAAGATCTCTTGCACATGTTGGATGTGTGAGTCCCTGTACTTCATTAAGAAGTTGCACTGAAGCAAGCTGCAGCTGGGAGCTGAATGACATGTTTCATTGAAAAGACCAAACTGAATTTGGCTGACTGGCTCCAGGTTTTGGTTTAATTTAATAATGCTTTTGCAAAAAAATATACACAACACAAAGAGGATGGATGCAACACAGTAACGGTTATGTAGATACAAAAAGTAACAATAAAACAATAAAAACAATGAATTCTGTAAAACAGCATGGTACAATATAAAACGGTAAAGGGTCATCTTATTCACATAATGGATCCACCACTGTGGTATAGGTCTTCGAAAAAGTTGTGTTGCTCAGTTGTTACATGGGAGAAAGATAATACTGTGACAAACCTGAAACAACCACACAAGTCTCACCATAACCACACTTGCCTTAACAGAGTAGAGTAGTATTATACACATATGGTTAGTCAAGCCTTAACCATGCTGTCTTTGAGCAACAGATCATATAGTGTCATAAGGTTTATCTATGTTGTGACCATGAAAAAGGAAGCATAGACATTTGTCATTTCCTCTCTCACGATAACAAGAGGAGATAAAAATAGCCATGATCCGTCCTATAGGATCAACTAGCAGGAATTTTACCATATCACCTTAACATATGACCTTTTGAGCCCTTTAACGTTACCAAAAAGAAAACACCTTTAAGATGTCCTTGAATGTTGTGCGCTAATCATAGAAGCAAGCAAGAACGTACCACTTCCTGTGTCTTTTATGCAGTGCTGCCTCAGACATTAAACATACAGATACTACACAGCCAGATTCAGTCAGTTCAGCAAAACTTTGTAGCGTTGCAGTAGCGGCATGCAAAAAGGCCTCCAATATCTTATGAGAGTTTACAGCTTTGAGAGCAACTGCAACTGTAATCGTGTCCTCCCCCAGCTTGGAAACGTGCCATCACTCGGGGCCGTAGAATTAAAGCACTGCTCCCCTGACCTGTTTTCAAACTACCCCACCCTCGTGTAAATTGCAAAATTACAGGATGATGACAGAGATTATTGGCAGAAGTTAGACAAAGTGCATAGGCCTTAGTTTGCTCTGCATTTTTGCATTTGTAGGTTTGGGGTCTGTTTGGTTTACATATGCATTTGTGAAATAAAAAAAAAACTAATCACTGCAGTTTAGGTGGTCAGTTGCATGTCTCTTTGCCAAAAGTTCACATGGTCACTGAAGATAAAATACTCCACTGAAGGATTTCCGGATTGGACTGATAAGATTAAGTTCCTGACATCAGCAGTTTGTGCTGCAAGATTTGTTTTAACAGTAATCAGCAACATTTCTGTACAAAGAAATGTCCATTTTGGTGATGGTCTGAGGCCAGTTCATGTAAAGCTTTTTTATTTTCTAAGCTTTCGTAAATACAGCTCTTTCCAAGGAAATACCCTGTCTAGTGATGCTTTCACTATGCCTTTTATTTAGGAAGCCAAGGTCCCCCTTTTTTAGGACACAAATTCACAAGAAGAAGCTGACCAGTACAACCCCAGTCTCATGCTGGTCACTAATCTCCAGTTGAGAGCTAAAGAGCCTTGCTCAAGAGCTCCTTGGTGGTGGTAATGAGGAACGGGCAAGTGCTTCTCTTCCTGTCAGTCCTAATCTCAATGACGACCATCTGGTCACAATAACCTCTTTTATCTTAGAATATATATTTTAATATCACAACAACAATATGCATTTGCTGCAAATTAAGTAGAATATTTGTAATCAACAGGTAAACATCTGGCTACTTGGCATTAGCAATGATAGCCATTGAGCAACAGAGTGAGATCCTAGTGGGATGGAATGTTATGGAAATGAGGAAGTTGAAACGGCAGAATGACTCTGCTGATCACTAACTACGTCAACACAATACAGACATGTCCTCGAGCAGTAAAATTTAATTGTTGCACATACTATATGTAACCACAATTAACCACGGCTAATTGCCCGCTGGTACTTGGGTGTTGTTGTCAAAGTGCAATGGAACTTTCGTTTCCACTCACAGTCGTGTCTTCCCTTCGCTGTGTGACCTTGTCTTTGGACAGCAGGGAGGAGAGAGAGGTGGCATGAAAGATGAGCCTCCTAATGGTCAAACTCTTCTGTTTTATGTTCTCCGCACATACATTGAATTGTAATTATTGGTTTAATTACCTCTCTGTCGTTACATCAAGGGCACATTTTACACACTGTGTTCATTGTGGTCAGATTGACTTATCGAAGGGTGAGAAGGGCCAAGGGCTACAGGTTGACACCCACCTAACATTGGTTTGTCCTTGGTTACTGGGAGAAATTTATGTATAGTTTTCGACAATTACTGAGTCATAATTAGTTTTAATGAGACAAGACAGAGGTGGAAAAAGTCGTTGGTGCTGTTGCTAAAATATAAATGGCAATACCTCAAAGGAAAACCTGATATTTTCAGGCATATACAAACTGAAGAATGGAAAGAAAGAAGGATTAAAGGAAGAACACATGGAAGGACTGAAGAAATGAAGAGAAATACATAAAATAGGACAAGAAAGAGTTGTTAAGATGTGAGTGAAGAAGAAAATAATTAAAGAAGAAGAGCAGGAATAAAACATAGTCTGATAACCCTAACAACTATGAACCTACGAATACATTCTATGGAATTGTGCTGAATACTTTCTTTAATGTTTTTTTTTCTATTTTGGGAAGTCATAGATTGGATTTAGTTCATTATGTATATGGCTGTTTGTGTTTTTTCATGTTACGCATTTCCTGATCATCTTCGTTTCTTGTTCATGGCACCTGTCTGTATAGGTAACATTTGTTCTTTTTTTTATTTGAAGAGTTGTTTATTGTTCTTTTTAAAGAGCTTGGCTGGATTGTGTATCTAGTATTGGCCTCTAAGCCCATTGAGAGCATGCATGTGTTACTGAGTTGTACAGATGAACTTGAATCAACTCAGAACTGTATGAGAAGTACACTAGTTAGTCACCTCCAGCGCTGTCTAACTACTTCTTGTTCATTAGATGTACTTTGATTTTCTGTTAAACATTTTAACTCTACTAGCCAACCCGATTTGTCGAAAGCGCCTGTGAACATTTGAGGATTGTAACAGCTGAAGTGGCTGCAATAGAACACAGACTTATCAGCACAATTATCCAGCATGTGGCTGGTGTTAATGTCCAACTATGGTTGTGGTACAAAGCACAAATACTGTACAGTATTTTACTCCCCAGCACACAATCTGCTGCCACTGACGAGCTTGCAAACTGACTGTTGTTTTCTTCTTTCAGGTCTGGAAGTGTCGCTGATAACTGGATCGAGATTTACTCGTTTGTGAAGAACCTTACAGACAGATTTGTGAGGTCAGTACAAAGTCGCCAGTTACAGGGTTTCATTTCAAGGTTTCATAATGTTCATATTTTGAAATAAGAAAAAACATGAAGTGAAATGAAGCTCCCCAGAACTGCAGCGATTACATGGAAGATTTAATGACATCTAGCAACATTGAGCAATATCCCACACTGAAAAAATAAAGCAACAAAAGTGGAATGTGGGAGAAGAATGATCTTCCAAATAAAGATATTTACCATTTCTTAAACATGACAGTATTGGTTTGTGAAAAATTGCCATCCATGACAAAACACGTTTATTTTACATTATATTGTTTACATTTTATTAGATAAGTGTCTATAAATAAAGAAGCTACAATGTCACTTGCAGCCAGTTACACAGATTTAAAACACTTCCCACCTATTTTACAAACTATCAAAATTGCAAAATCAATGACATCCTTTTTGCACATAATTCATTAAAAAGATGAAACCAGAGAAACCGGCTTGAAACGTTCAGCTTGCATAACGTTTGAGTCAAACAGCGCCTGCCAGCACAGTACAGACGGTAGCGACCCAGCCAGAATGAAGTGGTTGGTTGAAGAAAATAGCAAAGGCACCAGGTGGGAGTGGGTGGCAGAGAGGAGCAGTCTTCTGGGCTGTGAGAATGGCCATTTGCACCGGGGGGGTCCGGCTCCACACTTATCCCCTGCTTCCACCACAGAACGGCTGACAGGCAGACAATGTACAGTAAAGCAAAAGAACACTGGAAGGCGACGAGGACAATCTGCTAAACAATGCTCGCTCACCAAGAGCTCTTCTGTTCCGCCATGTGGAGCAAACTGGACTACTTCATCAACCCCCCCGCCCCCCAGTCCCTCTAAAAGAAAAAAAAAATCCCACCACCACCCTCTGATTTGTCCTTGGCATCACTGCTGCTTTATCTGTACTCTTCCTTTGAAACAGAAAATATCTCAGCACTGCTTAAGAGGTAACATCTACACTCCACTGAACACCTAAAGTTCGCCGTTAAGTCAACACCCACGATTTAGCGTCTGTGACTTGGGCGTGGTTAGTTTTTAGTCCACATATGACTCTGAAACTTGCAGACAGGATGTGGATGTATATGGCTGCTACTGCTCCCTGCCAAATCTGGCCGTGTGGCTTAAAGATTGTGCTATGTTTGCGGGGGAGGATCGCGACTGGGCCGTGTGTCATGTGGGTGAGAAATATCGGCACCTCTCCTTATGCTCCGAAGGCTTCGGATCTCTGAAGGAAACACTTGTGTGCTTAATTATCTGAAGTTTAACTCGCTCTGTGGGATGGCATCCGTGTGCTCTGTGTTTGTAACGGAGGTGGGAAGTAACTGAGTACATTCACACAAGTCCTGTCCTTCAGTACTTTAGTGCTTTATTTGATACTTTACTTGAGTATTTCCATTTTAGGAGACTTTTTCCTTTAGGGGGAACACAAAGCTCTAATGGTGTAGCTGGAGATGTTCATCCAGTTTCTTATTTTATATTAAGTGCAACATAAGCTAATAAAATAGGGCTATAGTCTGGTAAAAAACCATTAAGTAAGATTGATTTCAGGAACTTTCTACATGTCATCTTGAATCTTAAAGTTATCTGAAGGGAATTTTATTGATACAAGAGCATTGACTCCTTATTAATTATGTCAAGTTAGTTGTTTTTATACAGCCCAAAAGGGTTATCATAATCCTCAGGAAACCTCAGGAGAATCTGTCCCCCCAAGCAATACTTGGGGGGGACAGATTCTCTGCAGATATGTTGTGAACTGAGTAGACTGAAATGACAAGGATAGAATTATAATAAGAAGAAACAGGATGACAATATTAGTAGATAGATTGTAAACATGTAAGAAGAATAAACAGAAATGTAATGCCGCTTAGTTCTGGGTTACTTTTTGAGCATGGATTAAAATGTGTCAGTAGCACACAGTATTGGAAACTATCATGTACTGAAGCTGGCACTCAGTGCTTGTTAAATGCTTCTTTAGATCATAATTTTGTTAATTAATTAAATTTGTCTTAACTTGGCAAAATTGTTGTGCAACATTTTTGTGTTAAGAACAAATTGAAGACTAAAAAATGCTTATTGAATATTGAAAAAAGTTTTTAGCAAAACTCAGGTATATTGTCTATCCAGATTGTTATTTAAAAACCTTTTCGTATGCATCTCAGTTTAGTTCATTATTTGTTAAATTGTCTATACTTTTTCTCGTTTTGGAATATTTTCTTTGTGGTGTGTTTCCTTTGGTGGTGTAGTTCTCAAGAACAGTTTTATAGTGGGAGTTGGACATTTTACTCCTCTCTGTGCTGATTTTAGTTTTCACAAATTTCAGCAAAATATTGGCTCTGAAACCAGCTGTGTTTGCAAAAAAAAAAAAAAAAAAATGTTGATATTCAAAAAAAAAAAAAAAAAAATGTTGATATTCATAGGAAAGTGGGTAACACAGAAACACTGAACATAATCAGTACAGGTTGTACAGAGAAGAGTCTGATGCCGCACTGATGTGGTCATAGACACACCAGTGTTCACACCCTTTTAAAAGTCACAGGTACAAAGTATATATCTGTGTAACAGGATGTGTGTGTGTATGTGTGTGTGCGTGTGTTTATGTGTGACTCATCACCACAACATGTTTCCTGTGAATTGATTAATCACTTCCTTTAGTCCCACAGAAGATGCTTTAAGTCACACACTAATATTAGTTGACATTAAAACAGCCCCTTCTGTTTGGTTAATTACTTATGCCTTTTTCATTCTCCTGAACTGAACTGAGCTCATGGAAAAGCTTTATATAAAACAGACAGTCACACTGACTCGTGTACAGCTATTCTGAGTGTTTTACATATTGTGTGGGTGGTTGATAAGGAGGATCAAGGACATAAGTGATGATATTAAGGAGAACACCTGAACAAATGGTACAATATTGTAATATATTGTCTAAGTTCAGTGCTTTTGAATTTTAAGGATGAGAAAATGTAATATTTCTCATGTGTTTTTTTGTTTTTCTCTTCAGCCCCAGAATGAGAGTCTCATTCATCGTTTTTTCAGCCAGAGCACAAATCCTGCTGCCCCTCACCGGAGACAGGTACTATGACACTGTTGTGTTGTGTGTCTGTATTAGCAACAATCTTGCAGTACAATGCTGCTTCCAGGTTATTGTACCTCACCTTAAGAAGTCTCATAGTGTAAATAGGGTTGTCTGAAGGTGTCTTGTCATAAGAAGAGGAGAGGCAAGGCAGAACAATTTTGTCTTTTTACATTTTGTTTTACATTTTATGTTTTAACACACTTTTTGCTGTGATCCTTCAAATATAGTTGGTAAACATCTATAACAAAGATATGGTATGGTAGGATATTTTACAGTTAAACAATAAACCTTATTGTCCAAAATGACAAGTGTATTGAAATAGTAATCCTCACTGGGATCTAATAATAACAATGATAACTTTCCTTTAAAAAAAAAAAACGTAATTAGTTTTTATTGTAATAAAAAACAAAAAACTTCATATCTTCACATATCAGACACCACATATACTGATATATCTGTGTGAATAGGCTAATATCTTCAGATTAAAATTGGCATATGTATGTTTGGCAGCAATACTAGATTTTTCAATGATTTTTGTGTCATTGTAATTAAGTAACTTTAGTTCAGTTGCAAGATTAGCCAAAACACACATCCCTTAACACATTAACAGCCTAAACTGAACTAAATTTTAAATCAAATGTTCACAATACACAATGATATTGCGAAATTAAATAAATAAATATGTTTTTTTCCCCCCTTATTGGCCAGTCTTACCACTTGATCGTGATATAGATGTGTGTTAATTTGTGTGATGATTCATTATTTCCATTTTAAACCCAGCAGACAAAGGTTCTGGCTAATAACCTTAAGTATCTTTGCTTTGACATCAAAGTGTATTGGTATATTTGTGTATCTTAGATTCCTGTAACTTACTTCTAGAACCATAAATGAACTGAGAAATAATAAGAAATGATCAAATAAATAACATAAAATAGAAATAGTGCAAAGATTGTTTCCTAACCAGTTTAAGCTCAGGGTAAAATGTATACACAGTATATTGGGGAATAAGTTTTTTTTTTTTTTTTTTTTTGTCTCTTTGTGTTACTTTTTGAGATTTTTCAAGAAAACAGAATATTGTAGTCTGGTACTGCATGTGTGGAGCAAAATGTAAATCATTTTCTTAATGATTTCTTTTCTTTTTAAGATACGAGATAGAAGAGGGTCTAAAACGCTTACGGGAAGTGAAACCTGCAGGTGAAACATATATGCATGAGGGAATAAAACAGGTGAGATTACCCTCTCAAATAAATCAGTTAACAGCTCAGTAACTTTTTACAAACATTTACATTATCGTGAAATTGAGATCTAATTAAATGTTTGTCATTCGTCTCAAACCTGTAGGCCACAGAGCAGATACAGAAACAAACAACCAAGTCCTCCAGCATCATCCTGGCTTTGACCGACGGCAAGCTTGAAGTTTACATTCATGAGCTCACAGTGACAGAGGTGAGACTCATATCATCAAACTGTTGTCAGCATGCTGATTACTGTACCTCACTTTAGTTTTACGTCTAGTGAGATTAATTTGACTGCAAATATAAATTTGAAATCTCAATATTGTTTTTTAACATTTAAGAAATGTGACTTGTTGCCTGTACATCCTGCATTCTCTTTATTTATTCATACTCAACCTGTTGCACATCATGTACACACTTGTTTGATTTGCAGGCTAATGAGGCAAGAAAATATGGAGCCCGTGTTTACTGTGTGGGTATCAAGGACTTTGACGAGCAGCAGGTAAGAAAGCTTTAGTCTTAATCTGCAGCAGTCAAACACTAGCAAGGTCTGTAACTGAATGTGTGCTGATTGATTACATTTTATAAGAGGAGGCACCATGTTGGAAGGTTTTCAAGAAAGGTAAACACATGTAATGTGTAATATGTGAGTGATTGATTTTCCCCCTAAATTTAACCCTTTCTATTTTGTAAGAGCCATGGGCAGGTTTTAAATCACAATAGTTATATTTTATTTAAATGACATGCAGGTAAATAAAAATGAATCAATAAAAACTCCTGCAGTATAACAGTATAATCCATGTTTCAGATGTTGTTATCTGCATTCTCAGTATACTCCAAATAGTCAATTTTTTTGCCAAAATAAGATGAAATATGCTGCTCTCAGTGGAGTTATGGAATTTCCAGGGAAGTGTGTCTCAGCTAAATATAAACATTATTTTTAATTTAATTACTTTAGAATGACTTTTATATCTGCAGACACCATAGATCCTTTTGCATGGAGTCCGACAAGCTAAACACTGGCTCGAGATAGCGTCTTTAGCTATTTGCGCTGCTAATGGCGACTGTGGTTTCTCCATTACACTAGGAAGGAAATGGTGAGGCGAGAGGGTTGCAAACAGTGATTACATTGTTAGATGCAACTAAATCCTACACACTGATTCTCTAACCATTTAGCCACAGGGGCACTCCATGATTAGCGGTTGCAAATTTTCAATTTTCAAAAATGTATTTCAGCATATGAAGTAATAATCTAAACTAAACATAAGATTTCATCAGTTAGATAAAAACAAAAAATAAATAATAATTCTAGTTGTTTGTGTTGGATATTATTTGTACAGGTCAGTAGGTTTATGTTACCAGGAATCTGTTGAACACTAAGCAGGGGAGTGTGACCGCAGTGAACATTTGTACTGTATACTGTTGAAGGCAGAAACTATGGGTTAAAGGCATAATTAACACTGGCTGATAAATCAGTTATGGCGCCATCACACTGTTCACACTTCAATAAATTTAATTGATCACATAAAATCTGATCACCACTTTATTTATTTATCTTCATATCAGATATTCTTCATATCAGAGTGAATGTTCATGTCACAAAATGAGCTGCATCAAAGTCACAATCTTTCCTTGTTATGTCTGTGATTTTTGCAGTTTTACTGTCTTTCTTCCAACATGGTGGCCTGTCCCTTGTAACCATTGGTAACCACACTGTGATGCGCTCTTATTAAGTCAAAAACAAAAGGCAATATTGCTCCCAGTTTGTGCTGCAATGATTTTTTTTTTTTTATGGTTGAGCAAAGTGTTTGCCACAGTCATGCCATCTGCTATGTCTCCTCCTGCCCATGATATGAAAGGAAAGACAGTGCTCAGTCATAAAGAGGAAAAGAGAAAAAGAAGAAAGCAGCATTAAATCAGCAGTACTTCTTGTTTACTCAAAACCTTCATGATACCAACAGCTTGCTGATATTGCGGACACCAAGGACCAAGTGTTTCCTGTCAAAGATGGCTTCCACGCACTCAAGGGCATTGTCAATTCTGTAAGTTTGTCTACTTTCTGTTGCTGTTTGTGTGTGTGTGTGCATGTGTTGTTGGATTTTGAGTCGGTCGATATATGAGGTAAATATGTGGCTTTTATGCTATTTTTTTCTTTTTCACAACCAGACACTAGTTGTCATTTATTCTTTTTTTTTTTTTTTTTACCCTTGGTTTAAAAAGATTTGAACGTGGCAACATAGTGCAGAGGATTGGTAAATTTGGGAATCAGGTGAATAAATGGGCAAAGTTGTTTTTTGCCTTGGCTTCATTGAAGTTTGTCACAAGTTAAAGCAAGACATCATTGAACTTCCTGCTAAGCTGCATGGAAAATGTCTGTGGAAATAACTGCTCGTTGTTTTCCAAGTTTGTAGACAGAGAAGGAAATGTCTTAGCCACTCTCTAGCAAATTAGACAGTGTAATGGGAGCAGCTTGACAGCTAGTCACTGTCCATATGACGTCCTCTTCATTGCTTTTATTGTGTTGAGTGACAAAACTCTTTAGTATAATTAATGTTTTTATTTTTTATTTTCTATGAGAAATTCAGAATAAAAAGCAGTGTAACACATCAAACCCATCTTGTTAGTGAAATGCCGTAATCAGTGAATAGCCGTCAGACTATAGTCCATTTAAGAGTGTTTCTATGTTTCCCATGCAGCCTCCTCGTCTGCCAGCCAATTAGTGATACTTTCCATTTGCTGTAGCTTTTAGCCTAAATGCTGTCAGCCAAGGCGGGGGTTTGTATGGCAACATTTTAAAATGAATCTAAGCCTGGAGCACTGCGGAGCTCACTGACCTGAGCTGGACTTACATCTGTGTTATAGCCAACAAGGCCAGCAGTGTTTAGGGAAAGAGAAGAACTAGACAGAGCTGTCAGACATGCAGCTGGAAGGGTGCAAAAGCCAATGGGTGTGTCTTGTTTCTGCTGTGTGATGCAAAGTACAACAACTATAATTAATGATGTTGTTTTTAATATGACTGTCAAGTAAAAAAGGCTCTAAAACTGTGGCTCTCAGTCTGTTTTGCGAGGAGACAGCCATTTTTAATCTCCTCATGTGTGTCTTAAATAATTCAAGCAAATTATCACTGTGATTAAAACATGAATGCATATATGACAATATATGCATTCATGTATATATTTTCTTAAAATTCATGTATACATTTTCTTCCCTAGATGACCCTCAAATGTCATCTAGGGGACTCTCAAGTGAATATGATGCATCCTTTATGTATTTTCCAGAAAAATAAAGGGAAAAAAATCAACTAGACAACTGTGTCTAGCACCCTGAAAAAGGAAAAAAGTGACACACTAGGTCTGATCTAGAATATTGTCATCTCTAATGAGCATGCAAATCCAGCTTGTATTAATTAACATTAAAATGTGCTTGGATTTCATTATTGATAATTAGAAGAAAATATGCTTCTAATCGTTTTATACTGAGCAAAGAAAATCTTTTATCTAGGAAGAGGACTCACACAGTCTTGTGTATGAGGTTGTCTGTCCCATTAAAGTATTGTATACATTTTTATACAACAACACTTTCCAAAATGTTTTAAATCCTGCACAAGAATGTCCAGCACAAAGAAAATCATCCCCTCAGTCCTCAGAGGCACTGAGCACAGTGACGCTTCCAGCATCCAAATGAAACGCAGAGCATTCTTCTCTGATTAGTAATACTGGATTCCTGACTAGTTGGCCTCCTCACTCCTCTGTTGGATTTCAAGGATTTGAGATCATCTGTGCAGCCTTTTGCTGCAGGAACCACGCTGCCACTGTGACCAGCATGACAAAACTCACAGAAAGAGCTTGTGGTGTTTCTGCACCCTGTAAGGCCATTTTTTCCTTGTCTTTCCTTTTTTTTCACTTCACTGAACCTTTGTTGTCTGAGCTGCGGGTCTTTTGGGAAAACCCCAAATTGCAATGTAGCCACATCGTTATTGTTAACTTCCTTTCAGCTACTGAGCACACTTAGCTCAGTTGGACTTAATCTGGACAGTATCGCTGACTTCAAGATTTTACAGGTTTTATCTTGTGACACACTCCTGTTCAATAATGAATTACATCAATGCACTCATGGACCTTTCCACCTAATCATTTCCACAAAATGACTAAAACAACCTCATCCTTTTATAAACCCCACCACTTTCAACGCTGGCTGAGATATTTGGATGACTTTGGATATTTGGACGACTGCCTCCTTTTCCCCCTGCAGCCTGTAAATAATGTTTGTCACAAGATCCCAGAGAAATGAATAGCTGCTGTTTGAGTTCAGGCCTCTAATCTCAGTGTTCAAAGCTTATATTTTAATATCTCCAAAACACAGAGGATCTAGATTTTCCATCCCTAACAAATTACTTAATTTACTAACATTTCTTTAAAGAGTGCTATGTTTTGCGATATTTAAAAGTAAGTTTCTTCACTTAGTGGGAAAACAATTTCAGTCCTCACTTCCCTCTATCATTTTAATCAACCAATTTTGTTTTATTTTCTTTGTTTCCCTCCTTTTTTCTTGGGAACTGCAGGAAGTAATTAGACAGGGAAAATAGTGGCACAGAGGAACAGCAGCAGATCCTTTTCCTCCCAGCTGTCATCTACAACCCTCTCCCCTTTTAACGTTTCCATATCAAACCATCATATTTAATAAGGCCGCTCTAAACAGTTCCCTCTTCCACTCCTCAGATTGAAGTTTCACCCAACATCAAATGAAAGGTTCAAGTGTCCTATATTGCAGTTAATATGCTTCTTTTTACAGACTGTGTACTGGGATTTGCATAGTTTGTCCTTTGTTGATTTATTGAATCACAGCGGATAGTGCGGCTCCATGACAGTGGGCTCACACAGGCCTCTTTATATGATAATGCAGGATCCCGGAGGTTTTTAATAGAACTGAGAAATGTAATAGTCTTGCATAATTTTCCCATAAAGGCTGACACAGCTGCCGTTTCTCCCTCTCGTACTTCTTGCCGCTGATATTCAGCGCTCTCCTTTAGCCGCCAGGCCCTGATCAGGAGTGAGACATTTCTCAGGTGTTGCACCCTAATCTGTTTTCTAAACTTGACAGAGCCGATAACAGCCAGGACTTGATGTATTTATTCTTGGCCCTCAAGCAATAATGTACCCATTTCATTTTTTTCTCATCCTCCAGATATTAAAGCGGTCATGCACAGAGATCTTGAGTGTGGAGCCCTCCAGTATCTGTGTGAATGGTGAGTGGATCCTCCTGCTGCAGTCAGCCCCTGGTGGTCTGCACAGATAGTCGCTATCCCTCTTTTTACTGCTTGATTACTGAACTTATAATATCTTTAGAAGCGGAAATATCTCAGTTTTAAGCAGTGTTGAGGTAGCGAGTCTGCTTAGAGACAAAAAGTAGATGAATGTGGGCCACTGAAATCCATCTGACAGAATTTTGACATCACAGGACACTTTAAAAATTTTAATTAAAATTTCAGACTTTGGTTGGTTCCCAGTGTGTGATGTGTAAGATTTTAAGAGATTTAAGATTTTTTTGTTGGCTTGCTAACATAATCCATTATACTAAATGATGTATTAAGACAAACAGTGTATATTTTTGCCAGCAATAAACAGTGTTTAAGGTGTATAATTGCTATCTACTACCCAAGAGTAATGCAAGGCAAGGGTGGCCAACTACCTAACCTAAGCTAAGCTGGCTTGGCTGCAGGGCTTGAGTCTGGTATTGCTTCATGCATTTCCTGATGGTGATTTGCAAATGGAAATATTAAATATGGAATATTAAAGTTAGGAATGTTATTCTAAATATGATTGTAATTTGTTTTCCACCATTCAGGGTTAATTTCATTGTTAACTTTTTTGGTCAATGTCCAGGATGATGCTCACTATGGAGTCCTTGATTTTAGAAAATAAATAAAATAAATAAAATAATTTAATTTGACTTTGATATGATATATCACATTAATAAAAGTCTATGAAAGCTCTATATAGTGGTAGTTTCCATGCCATTTTACCAGTGGCTGGTAAAATGGCATTCAAGTGCCTAAGCTTTGAAATTTCAGATAAATGTAAGAAGAAGCTCTAACTATACGCATGTTGCTCCTTCTAGTGTTAACTCCTATTTGTTTACATTCCACAGAATCCTTTGACATCGTCCTCAGAGGGAATGGCTTCACCATCGGCCGCAATCAAGATGTCGTCTGCAGCTTCATAGTGAACCAGCAAACCTTCAGTAAGTGGTGAAAATCACTAGTAGTGACACACATTGCACATTATCCTAAGCACAGCACTTGTCTATGATCAGCTTCTGTTGGCTCAAACTCCATTCAGCATGGCTCAGATATTTTCTACTCACTCTGAACAGCAAAAAACAAAAACAAATCTGGAGTTGCATAATAAAAATAATAATAATTCCTGTTTGGTCCTCCCTGGTATGTGCTCTAAATCGATATCTCAACGCATTAATTCAGTATTACGAATTAAAATTTGTGGGGTCGCTTTGACAATAAATAAATCATAAATCTCACATCAGGCAAGGCCAGTCTTAATGAAAAGACAATAAAGCAAAGAAACATTTAATTGTGTCTATTAATCCAGGCATATGCTCCACATTGCCACACATAAGTTACACAGATCCTTTAGTCATGACGAACTAACTAACTGACAAACATTCATTGCTACTAAATTCTACCTCTGCAGAAATGTCTGAATGGGATTCCCCATGTTTTGTAGTGTCCTAATCTTATAAATGGAGAGTACAGGTTTACATGCACACCACAGCAAGCACTGTGTCCTTTGTCTATGAAGGTGTCATCACCATGCACCTTACCTTTGTAATGGTAAGGTAACTGAGCTAATGGTATGATAAATAATTTCACAAAGTGCTGTCTCATTCCACATATAGTGTCTGGAGCCATTGCATAATTTATGATTACTACAGTGACTTAAATCACATTTTTTTCAGTTTGACAAAATAATAAAATCTCAACTCAAGGTCAATTACAAGCTTTTTTTGAAGCTTTCAACTACATGTCATGGTCAAAAGCTGAACCCTCACATTCACACCTAATAATTAGTCATTTTAAATGGCAGCGTGAACATTATCTTTCAGTCATTAGTCGCACCCACAGTGCACCACATATATCAGTGCAGGAATGTCACCAGAAATAAAAACCCACTACACAGACACTAATGAGGATGTTGTGTTCTGGATCTAAGTGAGTGTCACGGCACTCTGAGGCGCCTTTAGGATATGCCACAAGATTTATCATATTGTTGTCATATATGTGTTTTTAATAACATTTGACCATCTAAAAACAAAAATGTACATGTTACATTTTCTAACATATCAAAACAGAAGAAAAAAAAATGTAATACATTTCAAAATCACCAAATTAAACACTTTTTAAAGAGCTCAGCACTCAAAAAATAGTGACAGTCAGAGAAAGTATTAACATGGTAAACAAAGCTCAAACAAGTGCTGATACATCTCACCCCTCAACCCAGTCTGTCAGATAATTGCTTAACAGCGAGGTTTTGGCTTCTTGTGGAAAACACATATTATTGTTGCTTCATAGCCCATCCATCATTCCACATTAACCAACAGGGTCATGCTTTCTCGAGGGTCTAAGAACAGAGGGTGTCACTCCCTGTACAGATTGTAAAGCCCGCCGAGGCAAATGTACTTTGTGACTTTGGGCTATACAAATACGATTTGATTTGATTTGATCTTTGCGCATCAAGAGCAGCCTCACATATTTTTTTATTTTAATTAAGAAGGAATTGGAAGAAAAACATATTTCACATCTTAGCATATTTAATTGTATCCATTCTTAATTTATGAGTTAAATAAGTTTTATCTGTATTTATCTGTATACCTGGAGAGAAACTATACTGTATAATATAGTATAGTCTGATATAATAAAGCCACTAAGTTGCTGACTTGCAGTAACACACTCTCCACCCTCTGAATGTCGTACATGTTGATTTATATCAGGAACCGTGGGGATTCATAGTGTTTTATTGCATTTTATGTCCGTGGTGTGGAGTTACAATACGTCACGTCTCTTGCACAAATCTTAAAACTGAACACATCATATCCAACTTACTGCGACATGAATTGATGGTGGGTGTTCAGAGGAAGGACGTGGCAAAACAAACTCTTGTCCCAACATATCTGTTCTCTCATAGCAGCTCCCTATCTATATGATCTAAATACAACAGAAGAAAGGAGGGTATGTAGGTCACTGTGCTCCTTATTTTGAGCTTGCAGTCTGTTCTGCTGAGAAATCCTTTTTAAGGAAGCAAACGGGATTTGGCACAAAAAGCCAATCTTTTCAAGCTCTCATTTGGCCGTGGGATCTGTGGGATCGACGACTGCCAATGACAACACTTCCCTCCTTGACAAGTTATTTTTGATTTTCAACATTTCAACTCGACTAAAAACACTTGAGCATATTTTTTTTCTTTTAAATAAGAACTTCATCCGAATCAGGAAGTGGCCATTAGCAGATGTCTTCCTGTTAGTCCTTTCTCAGTTTAGGCTGTCTCACATTCGCCCACTTGGGGCTATTTATTCCCTTATTGGCTTTTGCATGTGTTCAGCCCAGACCTTTTTAACAGTGGGGCACCTTATAATTATGGACAGGCATCATGGCAACTATGGAACACACACCACATATGTGGAACAGATGCTACAGTCTTCTCCATCACCAAACCAGTTGGAGCCCTGAGCAGACAAGCAGAAAAGAAATATCAATAATCTGAACGACCTCCATGGCTGAAGATGGTTTAGATCTCAGTCAACCAAACCCACATGTACACACACACACCCGCATACACACACAGACAAATCACAACTGATATTTAGTTTAAATAGAAATGTATATGATCCAAGGAGAGTTCACATGAGCATTGTTGGTTCATTGTACGGACAGATGATCATCAAATATTGCTCATAATTAATTATTAAATGATATGTAGGGTTAAATTCATGTTTCAAAGTAAATAAGGCATTGTTTATTTTATTTTTTTAGCTCACAAAATGTTAAAAAATAAGCAAAATATAATTTTTTAAGGTTTAATGCTGCTGTCGTTTACAGTTACAATTCTGACTTGTTCAAATGTTGCAAAAGCTTATTTGTCATAAAAGCAAATTGCATCAGCTGTCTGAAGGCAAACACATATACAGACAAATAAAAATGTTACAGCAGCAGAAGTACATGTGATCTGTTTCACTAAATGTGTCACACGGTCTGGGAAGTTTTGTATTGGAGTCATCCAATGAGTTAATTTGTCTTCTTTTCTGTTTTTACAGATCATAAGCCAAGTGCTGTGCGTAATGACTATCTGCTGTGTCCGGCACCAAAGCTCTATGAAGTTGGACAGTAAGTAGATTGGGATTTCTGTTGGAGGGTAGTGCTGGTTACTCGTGTTGCATAAAATGCAAAATATCAGTAACAGATATTGGCCAATCACGTAGTCTACTGCTGATATGCTGCAGGTTTCTTCATTTCCAGTTTAATTTTCTTATTAGATTTTATTTATTCTGTTAATTGATTGAATTCACCGTTAATTCAGTTGTGTTCTTTATATCAATTCTTCATTTTACACAGTAATGTGTTGCAGAGTTTTGTCTGCATTGGTTTTAATGCACCTGAGAAGAAGACATCATTAGTGTCCTGCTTTTCCATCCTGACATGATTTTGTTTTTGTCACGGAAATGGCAAATAATGGTGGGATGACAACCAAAATAAAGGGTTTTATACAAAATACTATGTCAGAATAGTATTAAATAACTAAGAAATAGTGTATAATACTTTATATAGTTGTGTGTAGCAACTCATTGATACAAACAACATTCTTTGTTTTTTCAAACTGATCACCACATATTATGCCAAGATAGACCAGTGATAGTGAAAGCAAGGTTTTGCTTGTTATGTAATCACACATAAAAATAGAAATAGAGAAAATTTGTATTTTTCAAGCAAACTAACACAGTAAACAGTAAAGACCCTAATATCCCATATTTCATTTTTACCTGATAGTAAGCGTGCATAAACAACAGTTAAAATTGACACGTCTGCAAATATGTAAGGTATGCAGGAAAAATATAGCAATAGTACGTTTTCCAAAATAACTGATATGTAGCTAACATGAGGGCAGTGTGTCTGTAGATGTATTTAAGTTGTGATCCTGGCATGTGGACAACAGGAAATGTGTGAAGTTTTAATGACAGGCATCTCTCTATGAACTCTTCTATAAATGGGACCATCTAAAAAGATTGAATATGTTCTCCTGCAAACCCTTATGTTGCCATAATATAGTGAAATAAAGAAAAGGAGTGTAGTTTGTTGAGTGTTGCTGCATCTAGAGATGAAGAAGCTTGTATCAGTAGAAATCGGTGAATCATGTCATGTCTTTGCAAAACTACACAGACTAACAGATACTTCAACTTTATTTTTACTTCTTCAGGCATTTGTTGTTTTTGTGCTGCTTTCCTGTGTTTGGTTTTGGAGTTGTTTTTTATATAAAACACGCATCTGTCTTATATTTAGATAAGATGTTTCAGTCCTCTTTGCGTCTCTGGGTTTTATATGTACATTTTTTTTTTGTGCAGATAAACAACTTCTAAATCTATAAATCATCTGTATGTTAAAAAAGTAGATGAAGAGATTAAGAGCTTGGCATAGCATAAAGATGTAGTAAACATTGTCGATGGAGGCTGACAGAATAACACTCCATACATACAACCCACAAAGATTTAAGTGAAAACAGTGTAAATATGCATATTTTTTCCTGGCTGGATAGCTATTGTTTGATTTTAACATCATCTCTTATAATCTCAAACCCTAACAGATGATCGCTAAGGCATTCTAGATGGAACAACAGATTTTAATGTCCTCGATGACTCTAATCCAATCAAAAATGTATGATTATGAGTGCCGCTGGCTCCTGAAGGTCTTTCAGCTCTAAAACAGATTATGTATCATATGATGAAGGCGATGCTGTAACTACTCCAAATCAACTTGAACCTCACCTCAGATAATCCTTTCATATTAACGTCCAAACTGCTCATGATAACATGTTTTTCTGCCAGAAGCTGACAGACCCTGCTGAAAAAGGAGTTTTTGAAAGGATGTAAAACAGTGAGACGTGCAGTCATGTTTTCAGTTCTAGTTTTTAATACATAAATGAAAGAGTGATTAACAACAAATACACTACACTATATAGTACACACAACATACGCACAAATCTTGCACAGAAATGTGCTCTTCTGCACCTGTATGTCAAAGCAGTACATACAGTCCACAGAAACATGCATTTGAACATGTTCTCTTTTGTCCATTTATTTTTTTCCTCTGAATTGAAAAGTCTATCACGTTTACTTGTATTGTCCCCGTTGGATAGCATGCATTTAAAAAAAAAAAAAAAAAAAAAAAAAAAAGATTTGCTATTATTTCTAACTTTGAGAATGCAGATATTATAAGGATGAGCTTTAAGCAAGTCCATTAAAATGATGATGATCACAGAGTAAGTATTAAATATTAGTTAATATATTAATTAAAATATATTTTAAAACAATTCTAAAAAGATAATGGTATTGTTGTTTGGCATTTTTATCTAGGGAGTACTTTGCGTTTTTCTCTGTCCACCATGTTTTAACCACTTAACATCTCAACATCTATTTAAAAAAATTTTTTTCATCTAATTTATTTACCATTATTTTCAGTCACATTTGCAACCGAATGCAGATAATAAAACAACTAATTAAAAAGATTGTGAATCCTCCTGCTGCTAAAAAAACTACATTTTATCTCCCAGCTGACGTAATTTTAGTAATATAGAACATTCACACAATGCAGTGGGAGGGCAATTGATTTTTTTTCACTTATCAGTGTGAAGAAAAAGCAACATTTTAAACACAGCTGGTTTTACAGTAGCAGCTACTGGAGAAATTCTCCTTCTATCCAGATTTTCTCTCTTGAATAGAAATCTGAAGGACAAAGCAAACCCTCATATCTTTCAATCAACTCGCCAAGGATGCAGTAAAAAGATGAACTTGAGCGACTACATCTGTAAAACCACAGGCCTACAACGCCTGCTACGACCTGATAGGACCTGAGCTGATGCTGCTGCTACGTGCCTGCCATTTGCAAAAGGCCTGCTTAATTAACTCTTGGCTGCCGATGGTGACCCATTAAGTAGTTAGCTGGTACGGGCGGTGAGTAAACACATCTGCTGGAGGGGCTTTAAAAGGATGTGCGACAGATGCAGCCATTCCCTTTTCCACGCTCCCCATTTAAATAATTCACCATGCACTGACAATCCCTGCACCCAGGACCACCTGCGTGCAATGGCGGAGCCTGGAAACTTCTGTCTCCGTCCATCTGCCTGCTTCTGCTCCATCACCGCTCCCGGCACACAGGGCGCTCCGTTAACATGGCTCTACTCAGCCGAAGAAGAATCGCCTTTTCGTCCTCCTCCCCATTTCCCATTTTTAGCCATGTCTTGTTACACATGAGACCTTCTCCTCAGCGAATGCTACTTGAGTTGCCGTGGAACATATTTCAGATACAGCAGTAACCTGATTTGAGGTGCTCAGCTGCAGCTTCATGTCCCATCGGGAACTCAGAACAGGCAGCTCCACATCGAGCCTTGATGTCCAGGAATCACAGTGTCCTCAGTTGGTCATCGAGCTGTGTAGAAGCACTCACGGCAGAGGCATCATCTGTGCTGACAGCTGCGGCATCAAGCTTGAAACACTGGCATCTGCTGATGCCCTTCCTTCCCTCCCCAACCCGGCCCCTCCTCCCTCTGTATATCCCCATTAGGAGACCCAGTACACCCTGCTGGGGCGCTGATTGAGAGGTTAAGTGGCTGTGCTCTTGCAGCAGCATGTCCTCACCTGGTGTTTTCACAATAACGGTGGAGGACAAAAAATAACTGAGGGGGGAGTCGACACCTGCTTTACAAAGCAGGTACAGTAGCTAATGCTAACGATCGTCAATAATTAAAACGGGCTGTCCCAGGGCTGCTGCTAGCAGCAACATCACTCCATCTGCTCCAGTAGGGATGTGAAGATGTTCAGGACAGAACTGCCCTGTTGTTTGATTGTCTTCCATATTGGGGCACAAACATGTCGGGTGTGCAATGATTTACTGTTAAATGATGAAGCTGGAACTGGCTCTCTTTGTAATGTCTCATTTGGCACTGGACAACAAAAAATAAGCGATAAACTGAAAAATACAATTCAGAAAATATACTTCAACCATTGATCCTAAGTGACAAATATTCTTTAAGTCCAACACTTATAGATCAACTGAAGAAATTATTTTTGTGCCTTCAAGCCTAAAAATGATTTGTTGATAAATACAATCTGACACTGTGTGCATATTAATTATTATTTCAACCAAAGAGTGCTCTTTTTTGATTTCTGTATGATCTGAAAATGTATCAGCAATTTGCTTCAATTATGTGTAATTGATGATGTTCACTGAGACTGATTACACAACTCAAGAAAGTAAGTCAGTAAATTGATACAGAAATTAATAAAATAAATGGCTAGCTTGATTGGTAAGACAAATGTATACCATGTATCAAAATAGTATAGGGAAGAAAAGTATAGATTTGTAGTTAAGGAATTGTATGGTGCAACAAATTGGTCTGGTCCTTCAAGTGACCAGCTGCTGTACCAGAAAATCATTAGATTTTAATCTTGTAGCATTAGTCAGTTTTGTGCTTGTCACTCTTTCCAAATGGTGGATGTCTCACTCTGGAACACAACTTCTCATCTGGTCCCAGGGCTTCATGAGGCGATCCCTCCTGTTGATCGAGTTTCCTGCCCTCTGTCAGATCGTCTGCCACGCAAACTCGCAGAGAGTGATGACTCCTGGATGTCAAGTGACAGGCCTTGCATATGCTCTGCTGTGTATTATTCACTCTCTTCAATTTTCACATCTTTAAGGGAAGTTTGAAAGCCATTAGCATCACCATTGTCAGCCACTCCAGCTGTATTGCATCACCAAAGCTTAGTGTCATGGCAGGCTTACTTTCTGACAGATTACAGCGAGCCCGGGGACAGAAGTTTTTCCAACATGGAGCCAGAGATCGGCAGCAGGAAGAAGCCTTCTGCTATTCAACTGGTGTCCCTGGGAGCCTGTGTCGCTTTCTACCCTAATTTTGATTGATCCCTGTGCTCCATGACAGTCTGCCCTCTCATCTTCCATTTATTCAAACATAACAATCGACCCAACAAGCAGCTGCAGCTCTCTCCTCAGTGTCACTCACTGGCTTTCACCATGGAAAAATTAAATGACAGCGTTATTTTAAATATTAATCATCTGATCCTTTTTTAAAGTCACTCACTTGTCTTTTTTTCATTCTTTTGAACGGATTTTGTCTCCTTTATTTTGTGTTCTGCTCGTTGTTTTCTGAGTAACATTCAGTAATGGTAGTCACAAACATAAAAAATTTAAAAAAAATTGAATTTAGGGCATAAACATTTTCAGATATACAGTGTTAGTTGATTGACAAAATAGTCAAAGATAATTTTATGTCAACCAACTGATTTCAGCACTACTTGAAATGCACACAATAACCACTTTTGTAGATGTTGTTATCTGATTACTAATCATCCTTTTTGTTAATATTCCTGGAAAAAGAGAAGTGTATGACTTATGCCTCTGTGCTGGAACAGATTCTGCCTACTCAACAGTAACTCAAAATTAGCAGTCAGAGTTTTCAGAAAGGAAGGAAAAAAGGCCTCGCTGACTATGGTTAGGTTGTGGTGCATTAAGGATATCTTGGGGGGGGCGTTCGTCAGTGTAACTCGCTTGGGAGCTTTCCTCCTTCACACGCCGGGGTCCACACTTCGAGCTTGATTAACAACCTGCCCACCATTATCACGGATTGAGGGTGTCAGCTAAATTAGCCTCTCCCTTCACCCATTCAGCACAAGCACTTAGTTAACATGCAAGGACCTGGAACGGCTTCGCTGAGCTGCAGAGGCGTGCAGCGTTTTAGTCATCCATATCGGACATAAAGGGATGTTTTTTGATGGAAGCAAACTGGTTCACACTTAAAATCAGGAGTTTTCAAATCTTTCAGATTGCACATTAAACTTAAACTTTTGTTATTTGTACTTGATCAAATGTAACATTGAACAAAGATGGATGCTAAGCATACACTCTCATCAAAAACTACAGCAACACAGTCCCTATTATTACTCACTAACCTTGGCAGTTTTTATAACTCTACATTTTATTAATTGTTTTCTTCACTTTCTATCTGTTGTCTCTTGTAAGCTGGTCATACATTTGTCAGATTCTGAATGTTTTTTTTTGTTTGTTTGTTGTTGTTTTTTTTTTTAATTTGGGGATTTATATAATGCTTCAGGATCCCAGGCCGGAATTATACTTTAACAGACTTTTGCTTTGTGCAGCAGAGTATTAGTGCTCATAGAGTAATCTGCAATATCATCAATCAAAACACTTAAACGTCTAACTTCAAAAAATATTTTGAATATTCATCCTCTACCTGCCTGCTTTTATTGAACCTGAACTTTGTTTATTGTGTTTTAATAATGGCCATCTAAACTGTCCCTTACAAACAAAGATGAATGGTATAAATGTAAAAAAAAAAAAAAAAAAAAAAAATCTCACTTAAATATGGAGGATCGCATCAACATGTCGGACGAGAAAATATGGCATAGAATAAAGAATAAAAAGGTTGAAAAATTATCATTTGAGGCATCAACAAGTTGAAGGAAGTGTCAAAAGTACATCTGGTTTTAAAGTTCCTTGAACTGTATGTTAAATATTTAGTGTGGGTATATCAGGAAAGGTGCAAAGGAGTCAGTTAAGAATATTTAGAATACACTGCATAGTAATGGACACATGGTCTGGTTGCTCATCTGTTCTGAGCCACAGGAGAATTGGTGGCCCAAGGCACTGCCTCAGGCAAAATCCAAAGCAAAGCAAAGAGCTCTCTTGTTATTATTCTGCAGCACCAGTTTTTTATGCAGGCCTCCCCTGTATGCTACCACACACTCACAGCTGGCCCCTCACACACACAATGCCACTCCACGTACTTCTTTCTCTCGCCCCTTTTTTGTCGGAGAGAGGATTTCAGGCGTTTCACTCGTTCCATATCCTGAATTCTCATTAAATCTGCGGTAATTGGATTGGGCGTAATGGACATATGGAAATTGCGGTGCCGTTCATCATTAGGGTTTTAATTGCGCCCATTTTGGCTTTGCATTTTTCCTTCTAAATAAGTCATAGGAGTTCACAAGCCTTGTTACCGCTAGTCAGGTTACTTCATGCACTCATGCTGACGGATGTGATAATGAGAGGATTTCCTTTCTGAGTTTGACCATTTAGGTTGTACCCATTGTGTTTTTTACTGAGCACTTACGTGGACTCATTACTCATTTTAAAACCGGATTTGCTTGTGAAATTTACCTCTTTGTTCTATCACTGGAAGTCATGAGAGATGTTTTGTAGAACCCCACCGATGATTTCCTTTTGAGAAAATACCGATATTGAAAAAAGTTATGTTTTTATAGTTTAAAATAAAAGTCAAAATAGATGAAAATGCAGCATAAACAAACATTTTTGCACTTATCATATCTGCCGACATATACACCTCTACCAATAAGCTGATAATGGGAGACAGCAAATGTTGTTATAAAGTCAGTTTGATGGTGAGTGAGGTTAATGTTTAGAGACCAGGAGAAGTCTTAAACAGTTGTTTTTTTCTCTGATGTCAGTTTAGTTTACTTTTATCATATATTGTTATTGTTTACAATTTTTACTGTGACACTCATTAAACTCTGCTTTTCAGGACTATGGATGTTCTCATCAGCCTAAACAATGGCAAGTCCTTCATCTCCAGCGCCTACACCATCACTGCCTCCACATGTGTGAGTCTGAATTACTTTTAGATATGAAATGTAATGGGAGCATCAGATATGATCCTGAACTCTGATCTTCGTTCCTGTATTTTCCCACCCTTACATGTTATATAACTGACTCATACAAAAGCTCTCTTTAACGGACACCCCTCTTTCATAATCTGAGCCTGATTGCCTCAGTTCATGTTTTAGCCATTGTTGCTCAAATTGCGGTTTGAATACGTGATAGTTGCCAATTTCTTGTCCCAATTAGCAGAACTCTCGCTTCCTCCCTTGCATATTCATATGATGAGTCTGTTTTTCTCCACTAGTGACTTCAGTAGTGTTAAAATGGAAGCACTGAAACCTGACTTGACCTTAATACTTAAGTTGAAAATAGCCAAATAGTAATGATAATAAAACCTTATAAAATAATAATTCTATATATTTATATTTTTTTACCATTGACTTGTATATTATTTTTTGTAATATGTACCATTTTGGTTCTCATTGATGACTTCCACATTCATTGTTTTATTGAAAGGTTGTATCTTTGTATTCTAACAAACTTCTGTCCTGTCCATTTTGTTTGCTACCCAGTAGCAACAAGCAGTGATTTGATTGTCTCATTTCATCGTCACCAAAATTAATTTTTAAACTGATTTACTTTTTGTCATTTTCTCCTCTAGTCAGATGGTTTGGTGGTGGCGATAGTCTTCCTGGTGCTGCTGAGCCTCTTAGCTCTGGCCCTCATGTGGTGGTTCTGGCCTCTTTGCTGTACAGTGGTGAGTGTTGCTGCACTGCTCATAACCAACTGTAAACATAAACAACTTTGGGCAACCAGAGCTAATGATTCATTCACTCTGGGTTTACACAGAAACAACAGCAGCAGGTTCTGTACTGGCACAACATGCCTGATAACTCATATGCTTCCTGTTTTGCCTGCCATCAAAAATAATATAAATTACACTCACTGCTGCCTTCTCTAGATCGGATGACAGTAACAGGACTTTAAATGTTGAATTTGTCGAAGAGCAAAAACAAGCCGTGAGAGCACTAAATATCTTCTCTGGGTTACAGTTGCGGCAGATGTAGCAATAAAATTATAGTTGAGGAAGTGATCTAAAACATGCGTCTTGGGTGATCAGATCACAAGTGGAGTGTAAATCCAACTGTAAACTAAGACTGTAGTGAGACCAAATCAGGCAATGCAGACATTTTATTTATCTGATTCACTGTCTGCGTCATTTAACTAGAGCTCTATCTCTCTGCAGTCCGCACCTCTGCATTCTAAACACACTACCCCCATTCAAATGAATAGTAAAATCGGGTCTTAATGGGGCCTAATACCAAAACACATTGTTATCAGATCACTCGTACTGCTTGAAGAAGTCATCTGGGGTGTAATTGACCACATATATTGTTGTGCCTCTTGGGCCCCCGTTGAAGGACTGCGTACTTGTTTGTGTACTGTAACCGTTTCTTCTTACCTGCCAAGATAGGTGGCAGAACACATTGTCTCTTTCAACTGATTTCACCATCAATCTAGTAACTGCAATATCCTCTTATAAACTAGTGCAATTTTAGTTGTTAAGTGAAGACTGGCTGAATAAACTTTGTGAATTGACAATGGCAAATTTTTAATCATTCATTCCTATCCAGTACCGGGGGCTCCGTGTCTCAAGTGAGTCTAACCTGCCAACGTTTAGCAGCTAGGTGTTTTCACACAAGTTACACTAAATTTATGAAAGATGACAGTTTTTTATTCCTGGCAAATTTTATGAATACAGTGAACAGTAATATAGGCCTCTTCTTTGTTGTCCCCAGACTCACTTTAAAAAGGGAGTGAGTTGTTGAGGTATACGCACTCATACACAGCAGGTTTTGCATTGCTCACCAGCTGGCTCTGAAGGGAAGTGGTGTCGAGCATATGTTTAACCCCGTCACCTCCCGTTTACCTCATCCATCCGCAGTGGCTTAGCAACCACAGAGGAAGAACCTCAAACAGGAAATGGCTGTGGCTGATGGCTGCATGTGATCACAAACAAGTTCTGAGAAGTGGTGAAGTGAAGTGAACAAAGACAAAAAGAAACAAGACAAGAGACAGATTAGCAGGAGAAGAATGTGAGTGACAGATTGCAAGAAAGTTAACAAAATCTCTGTTTGCCCTGGACTAACATTAGGCCTACCTGGGGACTGAAGTGATTCATACTAATCACAGGGATTGTTTATGGTTTAATCACAGTTGAATCTGTCTATACTGCAGCTTAAAATATTTATTTTGTTTTGGTAAACAGAATTCTTCTTTTACTAATCCTTTCATGTTTCATTTCAGCAACACTTTATTTTTGCTAAATCAGAGTTGGACAAAATATAATAGTTTTAACAAAGCTCTTTCAAAGTCTTATTGACTGGCAAATAGGATCAAAAACGTTTCACTATGAAGTCAAGTATGAGAGTGAGTGAGTAAGACTCTGTCAACTAAGATTGTTTTTAAGCAGTACTAGCGCCATACAGTCAAACTTGACCTGGGGCAGGTCAGCTTGAATAGAACAGTTTTTTTTTTTTTTTTTTTTTTTTTTTTCAGAGGTGATTGGTTATGCCAATAACGATCACATGATTCATATATTGTTCAGTTTGGTGCACAGAGGTACATGTTTTTCCTTCAACCCCGTGAGAACTGCACAGAAGAAAACAGCACAAAAATCTGTCATGTGAAATGACCAAAATCATTCTAACTTTGCCAGAAAATGTTGTGTTCTTGTGGGCTCCCATCGCTCATACTGTAGTAAAAAGCTGATTGAGAAAATATGTTTTCAGGGATAAAAAGTATAAAAAGACAGTAAAAACAAGCCAATATTGGCTGCAATTCTCATCATACAGCTCATTGACCTTAATTTGTATGAATGCGGGGAGGCGCTGTTGCTGGACATTATGGTTTCACAAAATTAATTCTACCTCAGGAGTAGGAATGGGTACTGAGGTCCAACTGGACAATTTCTTAATTGATGGAAACTGTAATACTGACAAGATTCAGGGCAGAACCTTGTTTGTTCATTAATTTAACCTTTAGCAACATTTTTAGTTTGCCTACTCCAACTACTACTACTTTCCTTATGTTTAGTTATGGTTTACATTCTGTGGATAGTGGATAGTTTAAATGCAATGCAGAGCACTGAAGTATATTATCTGCATTTTAAACCTACTAGATTTATAGTGGAGTATCAATGAGAGCACACATAAGTATCAATCAGTCGATACGGTGTTGATAAAATCTCAATGATACCTATGATTAATCTGAGACTGAGTGGTTGTGGATGAGTAAATGGCTATGTGCGAGAATCTTGAAGGAACAAAATGTAAAATCTTGACTCATGCAGTTGCAAGTTCTGAGGCTTTGGTGATTAAAGGGAAATTCATTAGTAAGTGCAAATGTGTTTCTCTAAATGTGGAAGTTGGAAGGTTGTTCCCATGTGAACAGGGTGTTTGTTAAAATGAAACTTGAGTCTCAAATCTGCATTTCAACTCAGAGCTCTGCTTTATTGTTCCCTTTGAACAACTTGATTGAACTTGATGGAAGTTTTTTAATCCTTTAATCCATTATTTAAACTTTTCTGTAGTCCTGGATATTCATTAAAACTACTATTGCAGACTCCTCGTGCCCTCAACCCCTTCGGAAAAACAGTCTCACCCACTTTTACAAAAATCCACAACAGATTATCGTTTGGGGCTATGAGAGAGGGGCTACAGATGGTGCACCCTGGTCTTTTTCTGTTTGTCTGCTTTTTTCTACTGAGATCTGATAAAGGCAAATTTACCCTCCTCTATTGCCAACCACCCTCCCCGCTGCACCTCAGTTCCTGCTCACCCACACCGCCCCTTAAATGATAGACGTCACCTGGCTTTGTGGACCTGAAGGGAGCCCATCCAGGATGAGATGGAAGCATATTTTGGAAAACCAACAAAGGCATTAAAATGTAAACCCCCTGCAGCATGTCTGGCCGTGGACGTGTTTGTCTTGGTGGAGAGAGCTGCTGTTGCCTTCCATCGAGGGACGCGGCAGAAGAGGAGGGCCATGTGTGGCTTGTTAATATTTAAACCCCCAGTCTGCCAGGTTTCAGCATTCGGGATGAGGCCATGCACGCACGCACGCACGCACGCACACACACACACACACACACACACACACACACGGCCAACCTCTTTCCCACAATCCCCCTCTCTCTCTATCTCTCTCCCTCATGGATTGATGCCAGGAGAGAGGTCATACAAGCTGTGGAGTGGTAATTTCTTTGTTTATGATTTGTTTGGAAATTAAACTCAGAATGGCATAGCCTTTAGTTCAAATCACAGGATTCAGGATTGGAGATGCAGTTTCGAATAACATCTTCAGTTTATCCAAATTACAAATGATTCACAGCTAAATTGGATGCACTTTTGGACACATTTTCAACTCAGTTGGTGCTTAATATGTTAATAATCTCTGATTATTTCCTGTTATTTCATGTTAGAAGTTGTCAGCGTTGCTCTCAGATGCATATCTTCTCTTGTTTCTTTTGCCCTCAGAATGATTTATTTTCTAGAAACAGGTTCCCTTTCCATAGTTAATAGCACAAATTATTTTTAAATTTCCAAATATGCTACCTGCCGCCAGTCTTTCATGATAAGCCGCCTGAAACAGCTTGACACAACACGGTTTGAGCTTGAAGCTGGGAATGAACGGATTATCAAGTCCAATTGGACAGTTACAGAGACAACCATATGGGGACGTTGCCCTGAAACGCCCCTGATTGGTCCAATTCTTCCTGGTGTTGTGGTTGTGCTGGCGAGCTGCTGTGGCTGATGTCAGGTGACCTGTGGTTTAGGTTTTAATTACGTCGCTGAGCGCTCCTTTTCACATCTGTCCATCAGGTAGCTGGGAAAGAGCAGCAGAGCCCATCATTTGTGTAATGCTTTATTTATCCCACAATATGTCCAGGAAATCTGTTACATAATTACTTAATAAAAAGAGATAATCCTGTCAACGTAAGGTGTGGCTGAAATGATGTTAATCAGCGTATGGAGAGGCTACGAGTAGACCTTTACTGGATTTGGTTACAGCCAGTTGTGTGTCAAAGAGCAATTAATTAACCTGAATTGATTATTTTTCATTATTCTAATGACAACAGTATGTGGAGAGGTATTCCTGCACTTAACAGTGAATGAAACAGCTGTTAGGATCTATGATATGCCATAATTACATTGCTCTTTTTTTTCCCCTCCAAAACCAATTTAGCAAATGCATAACCAGTGATGACAGTGAAGTATCTGTCTTTGATGACTAATGGGCAAAGGTCTGTCTTCCACTTTGCCGCACACCTTAGGTTGAGATATATCCTCACTGTAATTATATGTACAGTATTTATAGGCCGGCTACTGTACTCTATGTGCAGTGCTAATGTCCACTATTGTGTAAGAGGGTTGAAGACAGTTCAATGAGGCCTTCTCTCACGCTATTTCCCTTGTTGTCAACCTCTGCTGATGAGCCTTTGAGCAGAGTACTAAAGCTCATTTTCATTATAATTGAATACTGAACAGATGTTGTCAATAAATGTGATAACCATCCAAAGATAATTAGTTTACAATGCTAATATGTAGAAAAAGGAGCAAATGCTCATAGTTTTCAGTTTTTAGTCAATTGATTGACTAATAATTTCAGCATAACACAGGCATCTTAAATGTTTTAGAAAACGGAGCCAGGGAGCTATAGCCCTGCTCTCTGTAGTGATGATTTACCAGAAGATGACTCACAATTCCTGAAACGACAGAAGAAGGAACGTGCTCTTCCAGCATGATCCCTTTTATGGACAGAGTGAGTGGCAGTGGTGTCTTCAGCAGTCCTACAATGAAAAGTTGGACATCAGTATGTGAAGCGTCTGACTGACACCTGACAAATGTCACTGTCAGGCTGCTCTTTGCTTTGCATTGCACATCTGAAAAACCCAGTAGAGGCATCTTGTCTTTGAGTGGAATCACATTGTGAGCAACCTGCTCCTCAGGTGCCATGTCATCCAGTGTTGTCATGAACGATGCCGCCGGGCTGGTCACTCTGCTGTGGGAGAGGTGTGTTTTGTTTGTTTTCTAGGGTTTTTTCTGTGTGTATGCTGCCACTCATCTCCCACGCAGGCTGGGTTTGGAGCTGAGCCTGAGCCTCCTCCTCTGTATCTCATTGGAGCTAATTAACTCCTTAGGACTTTATGATTGGGGGGATTGCTTAGGAGCACTGAACCCCATCCAATTAATTAAGAGCTAAACGGGCAGCGGCGCTGGCCCTAAAGACTCCCCTGTCAACAAGTTGATTTTCAGCTTTTCTTTATTTTGCACGGGGGGCCCCTGATGTTAGTTTACAAGCAGAATCCTTGTAATCAGTAGTCAGCGGGGCAATGGGGTGCCAGTTGCTGTTACAAAGCAGCCTGGCAGCGGGAGCGTCTCAACCATGTGACGTGACGAGCTGAGGGACGTCTCTCTTTGACTCAGTCACCTGTCACGAATCACCTCTGTCAGCCTTGCCTGCACTTGTCTTGACAAGGTTTGAGTGTGTGTGTTTTTGTGTGTGTCTGTATGCGTCTCTTGATAGACTTTGTGCTGACGCTCTTTTGCTTTTTCTATTTATCCAGGTCATCAAAGACCCGCCACCACCTCCTCCACCTTCCCGTCCTCCACCACCTGTGAGTACAAGTGTTGTCACAATAGTAGAATATTTAAATTGAGGCCAATTAAATTTTTAGAAAATAATATGTGGATGGAAAAAAAAAATCAAGCACAGTCACAGAACAAATATTGCACTTTATTACATCACAATGAAAATAATTTAAACAAGAATATCATCTTCAGAATCTAAGCTTTGAAATCTTTTCACTCTGGAAGAAAGTGAAAATATTGAGCTAATCATTTAGAAAACTTTTGAGAAGTTGACAGTGAAATTTAAGATAATTTGTGTTTTTATGGCCTTTTTAATGTTGAATAAGCCATTTGTGGAAAATCATATCATTTGCAGGGAACTAAAAATAGGATATTTCAGGAAATCAGTTGTTTAGTTGATCAAATGCTTGACATTCATGAATTGTAGAGAGAATTGAAATAAAGCAGCGCAATAGCAATTACAGTCCCGCACTACCTTCCTCTTGTCCATGCAGTAGGGATTATAAATGTTGTCTACAAGAAGAACTTTTGGATATTCCCCAACTGCAGTAGGCCTACACATATTTACAACATTCATAAGCATGTGTTCAAATTTTCCTGTCTTTTTAAGGAGCCAGAGCAGCTTCCCAAGAAAAAGTGGCCAACTGTAGACGCTTCCTACTACGGAGGAAGAGGAGCTGGAGGGATCAAACGCATGGAGGTAAGAGCTTAATTATCATGCCCCTACATATTACTTCAAGGAGCATAAAACATTTTCATCGCAGTCACAAAGTCACGCCACATTCAAAGCATTTGACACATGAATCTTGAAGTTGTCTCCATGTGAAATGATTTGAGCAGCAAGTTTTAAAACACAAGGAAAGTATTTTATTACCAAATCTTACCAGCAAAACAAGAACTGAAATCCTACAAAGGTAAAATGTTGCAGGACGTGACACGTTTCTGACAGCTGTTATCCTGTGAAAAGGCATCATGTTGAGAAAAAACTGCTGACATTCAGTCTTTTCTCTGAAGCTACAAGTTTGTTGAGTTACACAGGCAGCAGGAGGAGGGACTGACTGACTGACTGACTGACTGACCGGTCAGGCTGCTGTCCTCATCTGTCCACTGATGCCTTCGACATGACAGGCCCTGCCATGTCGTCCTTGGCCGTGCAGGCCTGATTGGATCAAGTCATTGCCAGGATGAAGGATTGAGTGCTGCTGTCAACTTGACATATCCGCCTCACCCACCTCTCCTCTCCACCTCCCGCTTCTCAACTCCCAAACCTTGGCAGGCCTTTTGTTATTCACCTCCTCCGAAGGGAATCCAGGTTTAAAGACGAGCTCCCCTCCTCCTCCTTCCTCCCCCCTCGCTGTTGGACCCCATACCGCTTCTCAGCCCCGAGGAAGTTAGTGGCATTGCAGGGATTTCCCAGCATCCTTAGGGAGCTCCTACCTCATGACTTTTCCCCCATGAGTGTTTGCGAGCTGCAAGCTGTCTCGTCGCTCTCTTCTTCCTGTAGCAGGTTGATTCCCACCGACAAGCCCGTCTCAACTTCTGAAGCTTTCCCCCTGAGGATGGCGGACGAGGTGCTGGTTAAGATCAACATGCTCTCTCCTTTGCATCCACATTTAAGACGCCATGCTAAGAAAAACCACCTCCACCTCCACCGCTTTTGTCGCTGCCAATATTTCAAACATGTATTGAGCCAGCTGAGGTGACAACGTATCTTTTATTCATTGCAACCCTCTCTTTTCTTGATGCGGCAGGCCAGGGATGTATCCCAGAGATGATTCTGAAAAGCTGTTCTATATTGTCACGGCTTAACCTACAGCTTGAAAACTGTGTCACTAATTAATCACCTCTCCCCATTCATGTGACGGTGGATTTTTTTATCTCCTCCTTGCAACAGATGTGATGAATTCAATTAAAAAGCAGGACAGCTTAACTAACACAAAGGCCGACATTCACACACACTGTCACACACACATACATATAAGCACAATAACATGTTATACCACATGTAAATGTGCTTATTAATAAAAGCAAAAACAGGTTTTCAGGTCATTTTGTTTTCTTATGGATGTTTACTGACAGCAGTGCCCCAACTTATATCCATCTTATTATCATCATCGTGTTTTTGCATCCTGTACTCGTTTGCGCCTCAGTGCGCCTAATTTGCGCCTCATTTGCGCCTAATTACTTTAATATCTTCATGTTAAAGTTTTTTAAAGTCATTTTTGTCAGTGATGATTGAAGAAGAACACAATGAGTTATTTTTGTCTAAATTGGTGCTGTGTGGTTTTACCTCTCCAGGTACGCTGGGGTGAGAAGGGCTCGACAGAGGAGGGTGCCAGACTGGAGAAAGCCAAAAATGCTGTAGTGTCCATACCAGAGGAGTCAGAGGAACCAATGATCAAACGTACTACCCCGAAGCATGCCCCCACCTACCATCACAATGAGAACAAGTGGTACACTCCCATCAAGGTGAGCACTAACAGTCATGTACTGTACCTGGTACTGTGACTGAATACATTTGGACTTTTGGTGTGTCAGTTCTCTTCCCTCTATTTAATATTGTTTGTACTCATGTTATGCAATAAAATTGTCTAAGGTTCACTCACTAGCTCTTTAAAACTTTTATTGTGACTGAGTAGTCACATGTAACCTAAATGTGGAGGTCAAGTGCTCGTTTGAAGGAGGAGATCTTTACTTCAGAGATCATCTTTGAATCGAGACAGAGGTTATGAAAGTTCATATGTGGTCCTTTTAAACTCTGTTATTAGTTAATATGTTTTTTGTTGTTTGTTTCTTATCATTTCTGCAAATAAGGCAGACAAACATGTTGTTGAGCTAAAACCCATTTTCTGTTTTTCAGGGTCGTCTTGATGCTTTGTGGGCTCTAATGCGGCGGCAGTATGACCGAGTTTCTCTAATGCGGCCCACATCTGCAGACAAGGTAAGTCAGTGAAAAGAACCTTAATGTTTCTCAGCTCTTGAGACTTTTGTTCCCAGTGGAAAGTTTATTCACAGGGAGGCCTCAACTACAAACCATGATGAAGAAAATGCACAGAGGCATGCCAGATTGACTGAACAGTGAAGTGTATGTGGGTGTCTTATCTGTAGAGTGTGTGTGTGTGTGTGTGTGTGTGTGTGTGTGTGTGTGGGGGGGGGATACAGTAAATCATTGTCAGGGTCTTGTTGTGTTTTTAGTTGTACAAACTTACAGCCTGAGGGAAGTGAGTCAGTCTCATCAGTGGTCATCGCTGCAGTTTATTGTATTCAGGGTTAAAAATAGACAATTTCCTGTCAGTCAGCAGTGTGGATGATCATCTTTTTCTTATTAAAGCCCCAATATGACTTAATCTGAGTTTGTTTTATCCCTCCAAAATGTTTTGATTCACAAAAATTATAGGTAAGAACTTTTTTTAGCAGCACTGAATAACAGCTGTTGAGGAACAATAATATGTGTGCTGCCTCTTAGTCGAGGAAGCCACTGACACGACTTTAGCATTGTGTTGTTGTTACCTAACTGGGCTAATGTGTGCTGCAGCTGCAAGTGCTCAGCATGACACGGACAGCCGTATATGGTCACGCTCTGGACTTTTCTCAACATCCGTCAGAGAAGTTCCACAAATTGACACTGAAACCCAAAGCCCTGCATGCGGTTACGAGAGCATGCTGCTCACAAACCGCCACAAAGTCCACATGTTATGATATGTTCTTAGCTTTCTAAGGCAGTAGTTAATCCAACAAACCACACCATCTGCTGTTGACACTAAAATATATGCTTAATCTCAAAATGAATAGCATAGATTAGAATCAGTTTGCAGACTGGTGTAGAGTGAGGGAGCATTAAGATTTCATTTCTGAACCACATTTCAGACCAGAAATCGTTTTTAATTGGCGTCTTCTTATGAAGTCACCCCAACAAACTTTTGTACAGTAGAAGCCAGTGTAGATGTCCCACTTTGAAATAGCAAAACTGCATACATGATATCAAAAGTGAGCATTTCATTAAGAATCCACAAAATCTGAGTAAAACGAAACGTTCATAACTGTTATAAAACCTAGTTCAAAACCTGCTCAATTTGTTGTTCAGACCGTTTCTCAAGACTGTGGAGGCGTGGCAAGTCCCCAATGAGTGCCTGCATAGAAGCTAAGCAATGTACTGCTGAGGAGGGGGGAGCAGCAAAATATATTTTAGCCACCAAAAAAGTGTATGCTATATTTAGAATGTTTTCATCAGTTTCCTTGCTGTTAGATGTAGAACTAAAGTCATTATCTCCGCTTTCTTCAAAGCCACCAGACTATTAGAAAAATATTAATTTTTCCAGTTCACTCAGTGAATTGAAGCATTATATACCTGTAGACCAAACCAGAGCTGGTGATTGTTGGAACAGCGGAAAGACTAACAAGGCCTATTTAAGATGAGTTAATTAGGCAGTTAAGATAATCTTTGTCCATTATAAGAGTAAAACTTAAATCCAGAAGGTATATTTACACCAATATCAGGAAAGTTTACAAAAACTTAAATGGCAATATTTCGAATACGGTCGAAATTAATTCCTATTAATTCTCAGTACTTACTTACTGCATAAGACACTATGTTACATAGTTAGAAGGCTGATGTGAAATTGAGTTTGCAGTGTCTTTAATGCTGCATACGGATCTCTGTTTTTTTTTGGGGGGGTGGGGGGTTGCATATAGCCAACTTAAAGAATAATTCACATTTGAAGTTGAAACAAAAAACAAATATTGACTTTTTGAATCACTTCCCCTTTGTGAATGAAGTAAAACATCACAGAGGCTGTAGTGGCAACATTCATATGGTGGGTACTTCTGACCCTCTTTACAGAGCTGAGAGCAGGAAGCATAAGATTCTTTTTAATGGTTCACAGAGTGATGTCAGACTGCAAATGTCTCAAGTGGAATAACTTTCGCTGCTGTGAAAAACATGGAAAAAACTGAGCTGGTGGGCCAGCTGTGAGCCTGCCAGTTGCTGCACAGGCATTTCAGTGCTGCTTAGCAGAACTTAGAAAGTCAAAAGATGACCACATAAACTAAACATTGTCAACATCTTTCCCCCCATCATTTATAGGTCCAGATATCCCAGTTAAATTTGGTTAAAATGTCAATCTTCACATATACACATAACCATTGTTAGAACATCTTTTCAATTACTAAATTTGACCAAACTTGCATATTTTCCTGGAGTATGCTCGTTGGAAAGGCTGCTGTTTTCAGAACTGACAACAATTCTCCTGCTCAATATTTATCCATTGTAACCCTTGAGTTGAGCAGTGAAGAGCAGAATGTGGAAACCTCATGGCTGCAGCTCTCGTTGTGTAAAAGATGATAGATGCTACCACACAACAGGTCATCACAATTGCTCCAAGCAAACAGTTCAGAAGCTAAGAAATCCGAGATTAAAGCACACTGGTGAGTAAACCAGTTGTGTCAAAGCTCGTAGGATAGACAAGGACATGGGAAAAAAAGCTGCCAGTGGAGTCCCCAGCACCGCTGGCTCACTTCATTCATATGCCGATCACTGCGCCAAACTCCTCTTTTAAGTCTTTGATCAAGACTGTACACAGTGGACACAGGACAGAATCAAACAGGAGTCCACAAAGGCTGTGTGTGTTTGAAGTTGCATATTAACAGAGCAGTAGTCGATGGTGAATGGGGAAAAAAACAGAAATCATTCATTTTTAAGTTATAATGTTTTTTAAATCCCTAAATGTTTTTTTTTTAACACAAACATCTTAAACAGTTAGGAATGAATCCAACTTTATTTGCTGACTTTGACTCTTTCTGCAAAGAGTAAATGTACTGTAACCCCGACTTTAATTAGATTCCGTTTGAGTAGAATTTTTTCTGTACTTGCAAAAGCAGTAATCACTGAACAAGCATAGATTGTCACTAAAGTCATTGTGTCAACAATATTTCAACCCTATACAAATCTTTACTGAAAGCACTTCTTCAGAATGACATTTATATTTGCAGCAATTCTCGGCAAAACGTTTACATGGCACTTTGGTTTGGTAGTTTGTAGGTTGACAAAACATTGTGACCTTAATGTTCACTCAGTCTCTTTTCCTGAGTTACGTGGTTCGTGGATCTGATTGGTTGAAATCTGTCCATGATCACCAATCTGGTCACTTGCTAAGAATTTTTTTGAAAATGCCTGTCCTTTTCTAAATAGTTTAACAATAACTTGACTCTAATATCCTCAGATGGTTTGTTACACATAACTGTCTGGAGATATTGTCTTTCCAGTATTACATTACAACTGTCTGTATAGCTGTGATTTTGTTAATATATCATTTTCCTTTTTTTTTTTGTGTTGTTCCTTTACGTCTTAGAGTGCTAATGTTGGGTCTGTTGTTGGCCTTCTCTAGCCTGGCCATCTACAAGACATGTGTATGATATTGAGCTGAACAGATAAACTTGACTTGATCAAAGTGAGAGGAGTCTGAACCGTCCGGTGGGATGTTAGGTGTAGATGGCAGAGTGGGCAGTGTTGGCTTGGAGAAGAGAGAGGAAGGGGAACAGCAGCGGGAGTGGAGGGAGAAGGGGAGGGAGGGCAGCGGTCTTTGATGGCGGACAGGAAACCTCCAGGGTCATGAATTTTTCAGCGCTGCATCCGCAGGGTTACAAGGACTCGTACAGGTGTAAGGAAGCAGGTTGTCACAGACATCTGTTCAGCACGGGGACCCGGGTGTCCATGCCACCCCTCACCCCCTTCCCTCACCTCCCCTTGCTGAGCTTCCATCCTCCCTCGGCAGTCTCCTCTAAACCCCCCCCCATCCCTCCCTCAGTGCTGCCGCCCGCAGCCAGACTGCTGGATTGTCAGCAGATGCAGAAGAGAGACAGAGAGACAGAAAATGAGAGTGAAACAGTTTTTTTTTTTTCTTTTCTTTTTTTTTTTTTGTGGTCTCACATTTAGCGCCGGAGGGCCTTCAACACCAAAGGTAGAGCGGGGGTGGACACAGCTGCAGTGCCGAACTTGCCCCAGGCACAAATAAAGAGATCTAATGTGGTTTGACTGTGTTATCGGTGAGACAGGGGAGCCGGGGAGGCACTTCAGAGCCAACTTAGCACAGCAACATCTGCCGCCAAGTTTTGCTGGGGATCGACTGGGGACAGCAGGTAGAGGATGGTGGCAGAGACAGAGAGGGAGGTTGGCCTTATTCTGGTGCTCACTCAGGTTCTTTTTGAGGAGGTGGGGTGTGTGCGCTTTTTTTTTTTTTTTTTTTTTGAGACATTTATTCTTTATTTTTTTCATTCACTGCCCTCCCACCACTTCAGGTATTGTTTTCTAAAAGCAGCTGTCCACAAAATGTCCAAAAAAGGTGTGCAATGAATGATGCATCACCATACAATGAACGCTGTTTCCTCCTACAGAGAAAGACGCAGAAGAGTAAACGAGACAAAAACAGAGAACAGGTGTTGGAGTTCATTTGATTCTGTGTGGATTTCCATTCGTTCTTCTTGCTCTTGTCCGTTCCCCACCAGGGGGACGTGTGGGCTGAGTATGCTGGTGTGTGTGGAGGTTAATAGTATTATCTGATGGACCTTTATACCGCTGTTAAAGCATATTTGCCATTGAGTTTATAAAAAAAAATCTGCATACTTTTGTGGGGAACAGTACAGTTCCTTCTTAAATTTTGAGATTTTAGATGAAAAATAATAATGAGGTTACAATTAAAAATGCAAAAGAAAAATTCCACAAGGTTCTTGGATATTGCTCAAGCAATTTTTCTCGACCCAGCCTGTCTCTATCACATACTATTAGTTCTTTTAAATTAACTAAGTAGGAAAAATGTTGAAATCATTTTATGGAGTACATATCTACATGTGCATACTATTGCAAAGCGCAAGGCTGACTGGATTTTGGAGTAAGACAGTTGGGATTTCCCCTTAAAATGCCTCTAAAAAACAACACAGATGAAGAGCACATGTGAGTTGTAGAGGCAGCCTCCCACCTCTCTGTCTCTCTTTTTCCTCCTCCCTTCTCTCATCTGGTTTATCTTTTCTTCACCCTGCCAGTGCCCTGGCTGCGACGGCGTCTTAATTTAACAGCCGTCGGTCACGTTGTCGATGGTGCTGTGGGAGCGTTTAATTAAGTGACTGTGAGCAGAGGGACTCCACGGACCTGCTCTGAAAGAGTCCCGTCAGATGGAGGGAGGAGAGAAAGAGAGATGGAGAGAGAGAGAGAGAGAGAGAGAGAGAGAGAAAGAGGGATGGATGTAAAAGGGAGGTGTAAAAAGAAAAAAAAATCGAGGACAAGGCTGGCATAAGCCGTGGGCCACCGAGGGTAGAGGTGACAGTCTGCTTGCTGCCGTAGCCTGGCATGGCCCGGCATGCCATGGCATGGCAGGGCTGTCCTTGGAGGTCACAGCAATACATGCTTGGGTTTATTTTCTTTCCCCAGCAGCTCGGTGTAGTGCCTCCCGGTTTCTCAGGGCTCAATTAGGATGCTGCGAGGTGCTGTGAGGTGACTGTTTGCATGGAAATAGAGCCAACTGAACATTTGACTGGAGATTTGATGAAGATATTTGCTTTTTAGTTTCAATTTGACTGGCATGAAGGTGCTACATGTAGCATTTTAACATCAGTAAGTCATTAGTAATTATCACATTCATTTTGAGACATGAGTATAATTACTGTAAACAAACAAGACTGTGTCTGAGAGGATTGGCAGCCTTTTTCTGGCCTCTACACTGCATTTTTACATTGTGCGACATGGGGTCACGTTTTGTGGGAAATGTTCTTCCAGCGCAAATGGAGCTCAAGTTTCTCTCAGAGTTTCTGTCAATGGCAGATGGTAGAGGAGTGAACGGCTGATAGGGGGGGGGAATCATTTCCAATATGTTTATCATCTTCAGAAAAGCCACAGAAAAAACATTTGATCAGAACATCATCTAGACCTAAGGGTGGAAATGGGAAATGTATTTATTGTGGACTGAATGCACTCAACATACAACACCACTGGTATTTACTGTGGAGAAATGCTAATAATACCAGTACTGATATATAACATGGTGTCATCTGTCAAATGAAATTTCACTAAGATATCCCATCTGATATGGCGGTATTGTGAGATTTAACCCATCCCAGTCATTCAGAATGAATTGAAATGTTGAAAGCAACACATAGACTGCACAAAGAATTGTCTAATTACTTATTTAAAATTGTAAAGGCAATCAAATCAGTTGTTTAAAGACCAAACTATCACTGATTTGCTGAGACATGCTCAGAGAGTAATTGAGTGAGCCACCAGCAGAAGACTAGATGGACCCAACTCACTACACCACTGAATTAGATTTAAATACAGATTTAAATATTGGACTGTATCCATGCCAGAGGATCAGTAGTAAACTGGCATACTGGTTGTACTGGTGTATCAGTATGTACTGGGCAGGCTGGTCATATGGAAATGATCCAAAAGAGGAAATGGCTGCCTCACAGGAAATCAGGCCGGATGCTTGTGGCCTGAGAGACACACAATGACCCATTTAGATAATACAAGATGTGAAATAGCTGTGAAGGCCACAAAATCTTAGACGACTGTGAGAATAGATGGTATTGAACATCTTAAACTGTGCTCAGCAGTGAAATCCACTCAACAGAATGTTTGTTTAGTCTTATATATAGATGTATTTAGCAGCTTCTTTCATTGCATCTTTTGTCTTGATCTCAGTATGTAAAGCGGAGCAAACATTTGCTTGGCATTGTTAAAAAAAAAATGTAAACAGATGCACACATACTCATCCTTTCACGCTTTTCGCTTGTTGCTTTTATCTTGTTGCATTACAATGCCACACTGAATATGGTGAGAACATCTTTCTTGAAGCTAATAAAAGCTGTCAAACTGTATTGTTGAGTAAATGACAGTAAATTACTGCCTGAAAAGAGCCAAAAGATGACACATCCTTGAAGGTTTTCGACATTGCAGAAGACCCATGTTTTAGTCTCCACAGCCGTTGAAAGGAATAATTTGGTACCTAAACGTCTGATAAGACAATATGCTAATGTGGTACTAATATATGCCTAAAGAAAGAGTTGACAGCAGCACTAATGCAGAATAAACAGGGTAATGCATGCGGGAGGCCTTCTGCATGTTGACATCAGTCAGGATGTTTACCATCACACAGATAAATACCTCGTTGAAACAAATGTAACACTTAATTTCACAATAAAAGGCTTTAATCGAAAGTAAACAACCTGGCAAATGACATTAAGTTGAAATGAACCCCTAGATCAGAGAGCATGAGATTTCCTAATTAACAGGGGTAATTGGAATTAAACCAGAGCGTCACAAATAATGAAGCGTTGGGATAAGAGATGAGGCTTCATTGGAATAGGCTGGAGTTGACTCTGAAAAACAAAGCTCAAAATAACAATCAGACGTTACTCATGCTTGACATATAACCACTGACATCACATTAATATCTCTAGCTGAAGGGGGGTGAAATTTATTTTCTGTGTTTTTTTTAATTTTTTTATCTTTGTTGCACTGTTCTTTACTCAAGAGGGAGATGGTGGTACAATCCTGAAGACATTAGATTCACTTACTCAAAAGTTTGTAAACTTGAAAGTATTTGAGCGTATCTCCTCCAAAAATATATTTTCTGTTAAATAGTGCAGCCATTTGACCTCTGGATTTTCTGATGAGTTGTTTACTACGTTAAAAACTGAGACTAATCGTGGCTATTTAGAGCCAGGCTTTCTGCAGATATCAGTGTAAAAATGTAAAACAAAAGTTGTAGGTAAGAATAACTGAAAATGCTGTTTCGTTTAGTATTGATAGGCATATAGTAGATTAGCTGGATGTTTCCTTATGCTTAAAAAAGTGACATTTTCTTGATACTTCATGTCCAGTGATCTGCTTTATTTTAGTGTTTCAAATCTTTTAATGAAAATCCCTGAAACAAGGGAAACTGTGTCTGCACCTGTGAACTGTTCACTGTGAAGTGAGATTTTTTCCCTTCTCAACATGAGACTAGAGGACTTGTTAAGATGATCGTTTCTGCTGTGCATTTTGTTTTTGTTTCTGATTGTACCTAATACTCAGAATTGATCAGCGTTCCTTTGCACCTTGATGCTCATCATACATTATATAGCACATAGTACAGCCGCAGCAGTAGTGGTAGCGGTGGGCTGTGCAGGGTAGCTGCGAGCCCTGGGCCTCATTAGTCCTATCAGTGGACGGCCTTGTTAGCCCTAACAAGTAGCCAGCTGACAGCTCCATTCAGCCGCTGCTCCCCCACAAGAGAAGTGACAGCTTTAACTATGGCGGATAGCAACGCCGATTTATGAGCCGCACCCGTGCTCTCTTAACCAGATTAGTTCTTTTTACATTAACCGAGGAAAAGTAGGGCAGATGTCTGTATGACTGGTTGTAAATTTGATAATGACCGCCATGTTAATCCCCCCCATCTCCCCTCCTCTCCTCATCCATGCCCCCGCACGGCAAGTCCAGGCTGGGACCTGGCTGGTAACAGGATTACCAACGAGGGGACCCTCCCCATGTGTGTCTCTGTGCGTGTGTGTGTTTCTTGGACCAGGAAAAAGGAAGCTAATTGTTTGTGGTAGTGACTGGTTGGAGGAGTAAAATGAAAAGTAACCTAACGTGGGAAAAAGAGAGGAATAATGAGAAAATGATTAGCGAGACATCAGGAGCAAATCCGCTCTAGTTCACTTAAAAATAAAAGAAAAAACTAAACAGCTAGTTCAAATATTTCAATTTCAGAATGCAATCAAAATTCTATAACTAAAATTTTAACACTTAATTTTATAATTTATTATTTTACAGAGCAGCTAGAATTTAATTTAGGGCTCATTGAAACAGATGAGCAGACAGAGTGATCCTCCAATGTTTATGTACACATACAATACACATATTTCCCAGCTGTTAACTGTTTGTGAATTAAATAGACACATATGAAAAAAAAACAGATTTGTTTATTTCTATTATTATTATTATTATTATTATTATTATTATTATTATTATTATTACAGAGATGGATTTCCAGCAACAAAGCAGAACAGTTTATCAAGCAACCCCTCCCAAACACAACAAGCTGTTTGTTAGATCTTTTATTATCCTTCCTGATTGAAGTCATTTTATGTGCATATGAAGATCCTGACTGTGATCTCTTCTCGGTCAGTTTTGGATTAGCTCTTGTTTTTCTTTCCTCTTTAAATCTCATCTGCAGTGAAATCCACTTGAAACACAGCTTTATAAAAATGTTTTTTGTGATTGTCCTTGATGTTGTTTTGGACTATCCTGCCCTCCCCTGTGTTGAAGGTCTCCCCTTTTCTTCTCCATTAGCTGATCAGTATTTGGGTGGCTGGGGCTGGTACCTGCACCCACTGCCCTCCCCCCTGTCGCCCCCTCTCCCTGATACGATTGAAACTGATGTCCTGCCGGTGCCTTTTTTCCCAGAACCCCCTCAGACTGGTTGGCGCAGTGGCGGCGTCGCCGTGTGCCGAGCCTTTTCTTCATCACCTATTAAAATCAAAGCCCGTCGTTTGGCGAGGACCGCTGGGATCTTGGCTTTAATTAAATTACATTATTGTTAACGTCAGCTTTGCCGAGGCCGGCTCTGTCGTGTGCACTTTGCCCTCCTCCTCCTCCTCCTCCTCCTCCTCCTCCTCCTCAGCTCACCTCCTGACAGACATATAGAGGGGAAGGGGCGGGGGAGATCACACATACATGTAGTAATGTATTCTAATGCTCCCCTCCTCTCCTCACATCGATTTGAATTTTTAAAAAGATGGAAGCAGGGAGTAATGTTATGTAGGGAATATGTTCACAGTGAATATTCAATTAGCCTGCTTGTATTTTGTATACATAAATGTAACGGTGTGACGGTGCCGGCTAATATGTAGTGAAGGGCCCTCGCATGAAGCTATGTTATATGATCTAAAATGTTTGCTTTTGATAACAGACGTTTATGAATAAACATGTAAACATGTGCCGCTGAACCTCAGATGGTAATTCTCATACTGAATGTACAACATGACGGTTCTGAAGTTTTATTTTTCTTTAATTCTTTAGTTCCTTGTACCCTGAGTGATCTGATTTCACCAGCAAAAACACTGTCATGACTTATTATGAATATTATTATTTTGATCTGTTTTGGTAAGAAAATCCACAGAATGGCTTCCTGAAAAGACCGTCAACATCTCCCCACTCGCGCCTCCATTGTGAATAGAGCAGTGAAGTGTCACTAATGTGTCTCTATTCATTGGTTTGCAGTCTTCATGACCATCCTGTTACACACGCACCTCCTCCTCCTCTTTACTACTCTGTCCGCCTCTCTCTCTGTCTGCTGTTGTCCTGTTGCTCCACCACTGCTGTAGGTGATAAAGCACCTACAGGTCACTTTTGAAACAGCAGATTGCAAAAGGCCTGGTCTGTATGCTGGACTTCTGTATTACAATATTCTTCATAATTGATAATAATTATTATAATTGATACTACTGTATAAATGTACAAAAGAAAGGTAAATGATATTTCAGAATTGATAAGTGATGCTGGAGATCGCTTGTTATCAGAAAATGGCCTAATATCTCTGAATTGATCGGCGTGTCACTCAGCCCAAGATCTAACATGGCTTCTTGGTAGCATCTTTTTCTTTATTTTTATCCAACAACAAAACAGATCTCCAAGACATTTCTACAGGAATGCTAGGCTGCCAGCACCAGATCAGTGCAGAGAGTTAGATACCAACTTGTATCTTCTCAGACTTGAAGAGTGACTGTCTAGAATTGAAAGCAGAAATGACATCGGGTCAAAGACGGGTGACAATGAAATGATAACTCAAACAAAACTTTGACGTCCAGTTCTCAATAACGCTGAACTGACTAAATGTTTTATGTGCAAACCTCCCTCATGTGGTTATTTATTGCTTTAATTCTCTTTATTTTTTTATTTTTTTATTAACAGTAAGGAACCCCAAGTTGCTAATTGTCTCTGTTTGGATCGGCCTCCTGTGACCATTTAAGTGAATTAGCGGCATCCCCGTCACTGGCTGTGAAAGGGTCACTCCTCGTCCAATTACTGGCTCCACCTCGTTAACTCCTTCAACACCAGGCCTTTGCCATTTTTTAAACATGAGCTTAATTATGCTAATGAGCTTAAGCATGCAAATGGGTCAAGCTCTTTCATCCTAAACTATGGGCTTAACACCCATTTGAAGACATTTTTTAGCGTCTGCTAAATGCAATGTAATGTAATGTAATTTTAATTCTGATTTAAAGAAGTAGAAGTGTCTGAGAGATGTCCCTGCTTCCAGCCTGGATTGTGTGTTGGAATTATATGTATGCTGTACTTTAGAAAAGGGGCTGAAAAGATGCAAAATCTGGCTGCTCTAAAAATTTTGCAGTTGTTGAAAATGCATCAGCAGCTGTGCGGTCACACATTTAAAAGGGGTTTTATCTAACTAAAAGCAACCTTTATGCAAGTCTTCACTGTATGTCTTGTGATTTAAACAGATGTGTACTTTAAGGACGCTGCTGAAAGCTTTTTTTTCTACATTTATTTTCTTTCTGTCATTCCCGGGGATCGAATTCGTCTTACAACTGGAGCCTGAGTATCCCATGAATAAATTACTGTGTTTCATAATTGATTGAGAGAAAAGATGCAGATGTGACGAAAGTTGGCAAAACAACACAGTGGTTAATTGAAAACATTCTTGAAGAGGTTCCAGTTGTCATTTCTTTTTTCCTACAGTAAAGTGCAGAATTAAGAATTCATCTCAGTGAGACTTAGGTTCGCTTGTCTCTGTCTCATTTGTCTCACTTCGTCCATGCCACTGTACACCATCTTGGAAGAAGACACCAATTTTACCACCTATTTTATCAATATGTCGTTTATCATTATAATAGATGTATCTGATGTTAATGACGATAGTTTATAAAACAGCTTATTAACCTTAATGACAGTGTGATCTTTTACAATTGATAGGTTGTCTCACCTTCAATTATACTGAGTAATGATGGTAAAGATTTAATTAATGCTTAAGTGCACTAATGGCTTTTTTCATGGCTGTGTGGCAGCTCACCAGTGCAGCTTCAGTGGGGTTTTCCTTTATTGTGTTGTTTATTTATATTACTGTTTGTCAGGAACACAGCAGTTATTCACCCACTGACAATCAAGAAACATGGACTACTTTATTCTAAGTTAGAGATGCACAAGGCACAACTAAGATGAAATATAGGTGTAATTCTGTACATGCAGTTAAAATGCCATTCAGACAAGGATGTCAAACAACTGAAAAACTGTATTAAGTGAATTAAACCATACTGCGATCATCTACTTTCATTATATTAAATCTTTAATTCATCTTAAAGCTGTTTGCTTATGAAATTCCCAAACTAATGAAGGCATCATTGAAGTGTAGTAACCAAAAAACAAACAAAAAGAATCTGTGTTCCTGATTCCCTTTGCTTCTCCCTTTGCTTCTCTGCAGTCCGTCTGTCTATGTATCTGCGACTGAGTGAACGCCTTGATTGCGCTGTTCAATCCCACTGTTTGGGAGCACAGATGCACATTCAGTCCTGTGTTCTCTGCAGTCTTAATAGTGTTAACCCGTCAGCTGTCCCCAAACTGAGGACACAAGCGTCTCCAGTGTTTTCACCGCTAAGCCGGATTTTCACTCTTTCTCACTGAGCAAGTAGCCAACACAACTTCCACTGAAACCCATCCTCCGCCTTCTTTTCTCTCTCTGTACTCTCCCTCTGATTGTTGCTGTCTTTGACAACACCCACATGAATATATTTCTTTTTCCAGATGAGAATATTTTCTTTCTTTTGTATCTAATCACATCGCAATTACCATTTTTTCCAACTTCAAGACCACCTTAAGGTTCCTGGACTATATTTGAAACTGAACAATCACCTGGAGCCCTGCATTTTCATTTTTCTGTGTTTAGGGGACTGTTTTTGGCTTTTGAATGTTTAATATGATTTGGATTTATGTGTGCCTTCAATATTTTTGGAAAAATTGGAGCTTGCTTAAATACGGTTGGCTATTAAATCTCAGTACTTTGTTGGTTTTAACTAAAACGTGCCTGTTGTATTAAGTGAAAACTGTCGAGTACCGAAACACGGCGTGGAATTTCCGATCAGAGCTGTAAACTTGTTTTTATATTCTTTGATCAAACAGTTACCGATTTGTAGAGAATTTTGCCAGTTGTAGGCTAAAACAAACTTGTATGGCTGCTTGTGTTTAGACAACATTAAACAAGTTTTTGGTTATATATTTTATAAGTAAAATATATATATCAAGCATTGTTCAAGTATTCTACCAAAACTGGTACAATACACAACATTTCAAATGCCCAGCGTTACATATTAAGTTTTATTTTTATATGTATATGACTGCATTTTTTTCTGATGCGTACCTGTATACTTTCCTCTGTAATCACAGCAGCCTGGTTATCGACATTTGAAACTTTGCTTCACACAAAATTCTTTACCAACTTCCATCTTAGTCCTCCCCTCGTTTACCCTCTCTCTTTCTCCTCCACTGTACATCTTTTCCCTTCTTCTCTCTTGCCGCCTTTGTCAGCTGCCTCCGTGTCTGACTTTGTCCTCCTCTGCGTCTTTCACACTCCCTCTCCATCTCCATCCCTCTCTGTCCGTTCACATTGGGACGAGGGGCGCTGGGTACCTCTGACAGTCCTCCTAATTAAGACGTAAAACTGTGGGCAGCAGGTTTCTGAAGGTTACACTGTCTATACCGCAGAAAGTGATAAAGAATGGAGTCACTGATGACATGTGACGTTTTCACCGGGGATGATGTAAACCGCTGCTAATGAAGCCGGGGCTATGGAGGAGAAAGCGAAGGGGACAGGGGGCCTCTGTGTGTGTGTGTGTGTGTGTGTGTGTGTGTGCGTGTGTGTGTGTGTGTGCGTGCAGGTTTTGCTCCAGAGGCCTTTGGGATTCCAGGGCAGAATATTTGAGTCAATTAGACAGATCGAGTACGTGAGAGTTGCTGCCCTGCACTTAGACTGAAATCTATCTTCTCATAGACTATATCTGATAGTCCTGCTGTCTACTGCTCATATATACAAGTATTCTTATCTGGATGAAATTCAATATTGTCATTTATTGAGTTTCAGTGGAATCATGATGTGATCATATTTTACACTATTTTGTTATTCAAATGCATAATTCATGATTTAAATTCATGTATGCACATTGTGACACACTGACACCAAAAATTGTCTTTCCGATACTGTGAATAGAACCGTTTTTTTTCAAACTAATCCTTCCTGATCCTAACTTTTGGATACATTTAGTCAGGTTTCTTTAGTTAACACTAATGCAGTTAGCAGTTTGGATTGTTTTGTTAAAAAAAAAAAAAAAAACAGACATTTAGGCTGACCAGGACGGAATAGTTTGCCGCACAATTGTCATTGTGCAAATGTTACACTCTTCATTCATGCTAATTTACAATAGCCCTTCATCTATACGTAGAGCACACGCATTACATTTCCAAAACTAAGATGTCAAAAAAGCAGAACAGAATGTCTTTTAAGATATTTGTATACTGAAGTCAATATGTCTGAACTTGTTCTGCTTTTCAAGTAAACAACAATTCCTCTTAACTCTCTCTCTCTACATAAGCATTCTAAACTTTTTCCAAAATCCAGAAAAGTTACAATCACAAAATATATTATTCAAGAATATGTAAAGAAGACCTAACAGCATTAAAGCCAGCTTACTGTGCTTGATTTGATTATTGAGCTTAGAGCCCTAAAAAGCAGTTTTAAGTCTGACATGGTTCAAAGTTCTACTTTGATTATAGACACTTTAACCTGTCTAGTTATTAAACTACATAACATTAATATCGTTGAATTTGTAAAGTTCACTGATCAGACTTATATTTTTTCTGTCAGAACAGAACAGTTAGACTTTCAGTGTGTATTATAAAAATTAATTTTTTTTTGTTAAGGTAGATGAATTATTCATTGACCCAGAACAGCATGTGCGCTTTATCCAGTCAGGAAAAAAAAACTCACAGTCACAATTGTTTCAGTTAGATAAAAATGAAACAAAGCTGTATCCCATCAAATACAGTACACTCCCACCCAGACTCTACATTGGTGACATATTCCATCACCTCTGTATGGACTCTAGTCCGCTGGCATGCACTCGAGGCCTAAGCATCTGCAGTGAATGTATGAAACCTGTACACTATAAAATATAAAAGCTGAAGCACAAGTCAAGCTGCATTTTGCAACAGCGTTGTGAAAGAGAAATTTAACTGAAAAGTGAATGCATAAAACATGACAGCTGGCGTTTTCCTTCAAACGAAATAATCTTGACACGCTTGTGTTGAAAATCGCATAATAAAAGACTAGAGAATGAGGCGTTGCTGATTAGCATGCATGTCACCCTAGCAGTACAGCTTGACTCCCCAAAAAACTTGGAAACTTGCAACGAAATGCTCTCGGCCAGTTAATGTAACATCATATGTGGGTCCTCCTGGTGAAATATCCTCTGAGACTTACAGTATGCACATAGTAATGAATTACATGGCCACCAACCTTGCCATTAGGAAAACAGCAGTTATATTAGCCTTTTTAATGCCGTGCAATAGAGAACGGAGCTGCTCCACACTGGTGAATAATTACACTTAATACTGAGTGTTTGAGATGAGGCTTCAGGCAACTGTGAATGTCTGCGGTTTCCAACATATGCAAATAAATTAACATAATGCAGATCGCACTCAGATTTGTGCTCATGGCAGCAGCAGAAGTTGAAACAAGTGTTGACCCACTGCAGAGCTCGAAAACCTGCCTAATTAAACAGTGCAATCAGTGTTACTGCAGAGATTTACATCACGAAAAGAGCAATGACAGAAACCTCTTTTTCACAGGTTGAAAGGAGATATTTGGAGATTTTGAGTTGCTGACCAACAGATTTATCAGATATTCTGCGCCTAAAGATGTTTTTGTTATTGATTAATCTGCTTTTTTAAAAAATTGATTCATATGTTGTCGATTATGATCGAGCTGTTAAATTTACTGACGACAGCGGACATTTTGACATGACATAGTAGGAGAGGCACAGGAAAAACAAGACTGCCCTCACAAGACACACAACACTCAAACGCCTAAAGCAGCTTAATGAATGTGAGGATTCTGACTATTGGCTTTCAGGAGCATAGTTGGAGGTAGCATGGTATGATTATTAATGCCACAATACCAGCCACATGATAACCACATTTGACAGTTTTGGCTACACACTGCTACAACTGCAGCATCACACTCTTCCTGTTTATCAGGCTTTACTGTTTGCAGGAAAGAGAAGAATCTATGAAAACATTTTTAAATATACCCCACTATGTATTAATCACACCAACTTACACTATAGCTGCATCACGTTTCCTCATTGTGCTGTATCAAAACACACCGTCAAGCGAAGCCCTGAAATACAGTCATTTGCTTTGAGCAGATTAATGTTGGTCTGTTGATTGCACACTTCCGAGAGAGAAAAAGAAAGTCAGACATGTTGTCAAGTATGAACAGATTCATTTGGGTATATTTGAAACTAGAAAGTCAAAGTGAGAAAGCCTCCATCACCTGAGAAATCACTTGGTGGTTAGTTGATGTGTTAAGTTGACACTGATCTGGAAAGGATCCGAGCTTGATTATTGACAGACAGGAATACGACTTCCCACATCCAGGATCACTGTGAGTGATACACAAAAATTTGAGTAAACTATGACCTCTTGGAGCCTTACACAAGGAGATAAAGGTTTTTTTTGTTGTTGGTTTTTTTTTTTTGCATTATAGGATCTTTAGTCATTTTGCAGGTGTTATAATTTATACAGTTGAATTGATAACTGCAACTGCAACATTCCTTCCCCGCTTAAACCATGCTGATTCTATGGACTCATAAAATGTTTTTATCTCACATTCACCCTGCATAAATACTTTAGAACAGTGTTTGTTAGCATAATAGCTGAAATATTGAACATAAACACTGTCTGCAATACTAAAGAAAAGTTGGAGGATAAATGTCTGGAGTTGGACTTGTGTATGTCAATGTACATGCAGTGCTGTTTTCTTCTCATCGCTTCTAAGCTGGTAAATCTAACCCTCAAACATGGCCACAGCTCGGCCGTGTTGCACTCGACAAACCTCACGACTTCATTGGTGTGAGCATCTGAGCCCAATGTGAACTCTAGCCCAAATGTGACACACTGGCTCTGGCCATATGCAAGCTTTTCACCCCTCCTCCCTGCGCTCACACTGGTGTTGTGAGTACACGAGTCATGACTGTTGGCTATGGCAACACTCTGACTCACATAACCCCTCACAAAAGATCGGGCCAAGCTCCTTCAGCCCAGGCCAAGCCAGGCCGTCTCTGCGTAAGACTCTAATTGATTTGATGGACTTGTACGCTGTTCACACCCCTTCCCCAAACAAACAGTCCGCCCAAGATTTGTCTCCATTGAGACAAAGAGGCAGTGCCTGCCCTCCCCTCGCAAAGAAACACTGAGACTACCCAAGAGGGCAGCGTCAGCCTGCCAAACTTGTTAATTTCACTGCTGGGCCTCGGGGAAGGTTTGAGCGTGCCGTGCAACGATTCATCATACTGCAAATCAAGGCCCCCACCCCAATTCTTCTACCAACTTTCAGGTCAATCAGAGTTGAATCAGGTTCACACTCATTTTTTGTAGCCAAGAGTGTTAAGGACAGTTGTGAGAGCTGCAGAGGGGTGGTCCCTTCAAAAAATCAGATGGACCACAAAAGTACAGTACACCACAGTTGTTTCTATATGGATTGATTTCAATGTAGCACACCCCAAGACATTTTCACATTGTTTTTGCAAGTCAAGCACATAAGAGTAACTATAAAGATGACGCAAATAATACCAGTTAAAGATTAAAATGTGACTGTTTCATTTTAGATGTAAGGCTTGCAATATATATTTTTCACCCAGGAGCTAAAACTAGAAGTACTGTTTTACAGTCAGAATTTCAGATTTTAAAGTTCCTGTGGTAGAAAAAATGGACTACAAATGTAACTTGGACATAACAACTGTTTGCCTTTCCACAACAATTTTACATATTAAGTAAATTGGATGGATGTTGGTAGATGGTGATTGTTGGAAAGGGGACCTGCAGACATGTGAACTAAGATTGCAGGTTCATGAGTTCCTAAAAAGGTTCCTGCAGTGAGAAAGAGTCTCTGTGCTGGATGCATTTTGAGTATGTTGGAATCATAGGACTTAAAATGAGAAGTCCCAAAAATTATTGCAGAAATTACGTATTTCACAAAGAAATGAGTTGATGAAATTGAAACCTAACACCTGTGTGCCTCAACTGTTGATGTGCACTTTTGAGAAGCTTTCAAGAAGCTCACGAGGAAAGACAATTCTTCCCAAGGAGTATTTACTTGCCGTATTCGATTTGTTGGTTTGTTTTAATCAAAACTAAAGAGCTCCAGTCTGTTCATTTGTTTTTCTGTTCTTTCCATTCTGTGATTCTTTGTGTTATTTTCTATTTAGTGAGACTTTAAGAAAGCTGAAAGGAAGACAGCATGATGGAAACACACTGAGTGGAAAAGTTTTTAATGCAGGACTGTCTCTAATGCCAGCAGGGACATGACGTGTGGCTAAAGAAACAGAGAGCATTCTTTATCAGCTCCTCTGTGAATTTGTAAAAGTGGCCAGTGCCGGACACGGGACATGGCTGGACATTTAGCTGTTGTTAAACATAATGTAAAATTATATTTACTGTTTGTCAACCATACGCAAAACTGTGATAATTAGCCTGAAGCAGACAGTACAGTATATGCTAACAGCAGTAATGATTTGTACACCTTGTTGAGTTTTGAACACCTTGTTGTTTAAAACACAGGAATAACTTCACAACTTCAAAAAACAAATACTCACAGACTCATGAACATGGTGGATCATATATAACATTACTTGACAGATTAATAATAAACTTGTTCCTCTCCTGCTTGCATGTCTCTCCTGTGCACGCCTAAACAAATCGTGTCTTCACCACACCAGAGTCAGAGTCCTGGACCAAGGCATTGTAAATCAACTCATTATCCATCATCAAACTGTTGGTCTTAGAGGCAGTCTTTGGTCGTGCTTGACTGCTAACTAACTACTGGCAGGTACTACGGCCATTTTACCAGAAAGTAACTTAACCTGTATTACAAGAGAAAAGGTCCATGTTGCAACACAGTAACTATCTGACCAATGAAAAATTGGTCAACTCTTCTGATTGACTATTGTGACTATTGTGAGGGATAAGGATGATGTTTTAAGGTCTATGTTTAAAACAAAGACTTAACAAGTTATATACAGCTTCTTGTCAAGCATTAATTTAGAAAAAATACATTTGTGAAACGATAATATCACAAGATCATCTCGCTTTATATGATTCGGCTGAAAGATGAACAATAACATTTCTGGGCTTTTTGCCCAGCCCTAACATGCATATATACTCAATCCCACAACTGTGTTTACCACAACTGAACATTAGATGTTTCAGTTTTTAAAAAATGTGCATATTAGTTTATTTGTTTTTGTTCACCTTGCAGCTTCACTTCATAGCACACCTGAATTTTAACATTGTCCAGAGTCAACAACAGACGTCCAGTACAAACTCTCACTTAAAGATCTGTTTCTGTTTTGTCTTGTGCATTGATTTCTTATTCTTGTACCCTGCCTTTACACAGCTGTGTGAGGTTTTGCAAGCTCTATGTATGTGTGTGTATTTGGTAAAACGCCTGTTGTCGGTTCACCCAGTGTGTGTTTCTGCTAATGTCTTCACTGCTCAGGTCACATTAACCCAGTTCTCACAGTTTGTAGCCCATGTTTAAAAAAAACACACACACAACACCTCCCTGTAGTCAGCATGGCTTCAGGCTCCTTCACGCTGTTATATTTCCAGCATCGCTGGCCGATGATCACATTATTTACTGCTTGTATTAACATGCGGCTTGATAAGCATATTTTCCTCAGTAGAGCTAACAAGATGCTTTATCACCGAGCCTTTCCACCCAGCATAGCAGGCCGCTGCCGCTCGCTTGTATTTCCACCCTATTAGTTTACAGCCTCGTAAATAACAACTTTTCTCCTGTTAAGATTTAAAGCTGGAGTTTTTTTTTTTTTTTGCTGTAAAATCAGATTTAACTTCGAACATGAAGACAGATTTTGGTTGTAAATTCTGAAGTCTTTACTGTAAATCAACTATGAGCTCTGCTAAATAAGCAGAACACCTTTGGGATACACAGCAGAACAAGATGGGGATAATATTCAAAATACTTTAAAAATATCAACACGTATCTGTCAGACATGTATGTATGTATGTATATGTAGGTGCTTCTTAATTTTTTTTTGACAAGGAACAAGGTATCATCGTCTAAAATGACGGAATTGTCTTTTGTGGGTCAAAGCACACTAAATAATAAAGGAACTATGCAAATGTTAAGATTGCATCTTTTCACAGATCATGTGTAACATTTCAGGTTGTTCACACTGATACCAAACGATGAGTAAAACTGCGTAGATCTTAACACCTTAGTTCACATCTACACGTTTTAAATAGTATCTTGTCGGTTGAAAAATAAAAATAAATATCAGTTTATTGTAGCACAAGAATAAGCAGGTCATTATTATTATCAAAATAAGCTAAAATAGGAAAACCTTAAATAATGAACCTCAAATATTCAAAATGACACAGACTAATTTTTGCCTAATTGTTTAAACAATTTACTTGTTGTGTTTCAGAAGTAACTTTTCTATCTGTCAGAACCTAACACTAATAAGGCAGCTACAGATGTTCATGTGCTGGCAAAGATAAAATTAACCCAAATTGTCAGAGAAACTAATAATAACTAATTAATCAACCCACAACACAATTATCTCTTTTGTGTGTTTGATTAGACACAATTTTCCATTAATTCTTTTGTTTTACCTTTTTTGTAATTGTAGTTAATCATGTCAACTGCAGAAAAGTGTTGCATGTTTTTGGCAGTTCACGTCCACACGTCATTAGCTGCAAATCTGCATCTTTTAATTTGTTGATTAACTCTTAAAAGGGAAACGAGGGCTGTGATCTTTCTCTCACTAATTGCGTCTGAAGGATCAATGATTCAGTAATGATACAAATATGAGATGTTGCTTTTTTAGATTCGGCAAATAGAAAATCTTTTTTTTTTTCCTTTTTTTTTAAATAAGATCATTTGGAGAAAAAAATATGAATATTCATAACAAATTAAGGAACAATTAAAAAAAACTGAACAATTCCAAATTAGACACATGAAAGATGCAAACAAATCGTCTTCTGCCTTTCTGTCTTTCTTTTTTTTCCTCGCACTTGCTCCACATTCATTTCAGGTCATGGTTGACCCAGACCAGCGTTCCTTTTCACCTCTTGACCGGGCGCAACGCCAAACCCATTTCCTCCTGCATTAGTCTCATCAGGGACTTTAATATGTGCCACCCTGTAGGAGGGGAGCCTCCCTGGCACGTGCACAACACACACACAAACACCGCCCCGTCTTGACAGCTCACTCCAATTACTGGCCCTCCCTGTCGCATGGCCTGCATCTCCGCTAAGAGCCGATCACATGTGACCCCATCCAGCATGCCGCTGGTGGAGGGGGAAGAGGGGGAACCATGCAGGGCACAAGAGTAGTAACACACACCCACACACATTAAAGGGACACTTTCCAAAAATTGAGGCCAATCAAAGAGTTTCATTCCAGAAAGAGATCTTCAGCACTTGAAAATATATCTGCCTACTCTGACAAAAACACGGCTGGCATCGAAGTAAAGCACATTGCTGGTAATGAGTCATCTTAAAACCTTTGTTTACAAATAGGTTTTTGAAGATAGAATCATCTGTGTTTTTGAAATATTGACAGATGAATTTAAGGCAACAAAGTTTAGACCAAATGGATATTCAGCATATTTAATTTTTGGAAAAAAAAAAAAGTCTGTTTTGATTTATTTATTTATTTTTAACTTTGACTTAAAATAGAAGGGATTGAATAATCTTATAGGCTGTCTGATTGAAGACGCAGACACTAACGGCTGCTGCTATTGAAGAGGTGTATTCAAAAGGTTGTACAGTATTAATAGGTCAGACAGTTGAATGAAAGCAACAGCTTTTCAAAAAATATGATTATTCTTGAAATGTTTTGGCCTCCTTGTCACGTCAGAAATGTGACTGGAAAGCAAATCACTGAATTCAAGTCTCAAAACAAGCTTTAACCATCAAACACACTTACTGTGTTACATAAAGGCAAACATGATCCTGACAAACAACTTAGTACTTGCTTGATTATGTATTGTTTTGTTTAGTATTTTCCTCTCCTCTGATATGTCCTATGTTGCTGTTTATGTTGGGATAAAAAAAAAAGCTAAAGCTTCTTAAATCTAATATCTTCTGCAGCGGTGAGAAAAGACACATTACTCTTAGGACTTCCTGTAATAACGACCATCAGCACATTGTGGACTGCTTTCATCACAGGAGAGGCCTTACTGTGCCCTGATGTTCAGATTTCACAGACAAATTCTTTAGCAAATGTCACTGCATGACAGTTTTATAAGTTGTTGCACCTGATCATCTAAAAACCCTGAGGTTTATTTCATTCCATTTAGCATTAAACAGACACATTTTATGGTGAAGTATGAACAGGCGAATATTACACAGACTGTATTTAGAGCCATTTGTTGATTGGGCCATGACCTGGAGACTTGATGTGAGCTTATGTTTTTAGTGCAGTTGTAAGTGCTTGTGGCGTCTCTCCTGGCCTTTCTGGGACGACAGTTGTGGCGATGACACGTAATTTAAAAGTACAGATGAGCCCACCGGCTCTTTGCGGACACTGATACACTGTGGCACGCAGAAGAAAATTTAACAAATGGCCTACTCTTTATTTTTGGGTTGGGTTTAGAATCTCTGCTCAGAAGGGTCGCACATGTTGTCTGAGCATGTTGTACGGCAGGTTTTGGGACACTGAACAGCTGTGCGTCTACTGCAGAACTGCATTTTCTATTGCCAACTCTTGTTTGAGAAACTTTCACAGTATGTAGTGCTGTTCTGGTCATTTGCAGAAATTAAAAATGTCATGCTACAATTTTTTTCAATCTGCCCACCTATGCGTTTTTCCCTCTCCGCTTTGAAGGCCGCTTCCATTTTTAGAAACCACACAGTTGGCTGAAAAAGGCTCGAACTTAAGTTATCGTGACCGTCCAGAAGTATTTAAACTTTTATCAAAAGAACACACCGCTCCAAACAGGTTTTCAGTGGCCTCTTAGCGCCACTTAAAGCTGTGACTAGTTCTTCCTACAAGCATCTGCTTAGCACTACTAGCTAAAAGAGACACTGGTGCTTACAGGAATGTTTTTGTCAATGCTTTACACAACAAATGTTAAGATCTGCAGCATGTGGGCATCACGTGGGAAATGGAGGGAAAGATTCAGGCGACAAAAAAAAGTCTAAATACAAGTCTATCGCCTAACAGGTCGTAAAACAGGCTATCAGCTGGCTCACGTGTTGTACAAAAGTACTATTGTACCAGGAGAAGGTGCAGTCTGTAAACTGGCTCTCCCTTGACAGAGTGTCTCAGTCAGTCCATTAGCTGTAAACCCAGTTGTCTGGCTGGAGTGGGTTGACTTGGATGAGGTCTGTCTAACTCACTTCAGCACATATCTGCCCAAGAACAATCTCTCCTCTGTCTGATCCTCCTGGCACCGCTCCACACCGATCCTCCCACGATCTCCCTCTCTTATGATTATTTTATCATTTTAAATTCTTTATGCCGCATTGCCGTGGCATCATCCTCGCTAGAGCAGAGCGACGCGTTGGCCATACAGTACATTCACACTACAGTTATTTGGACGGCGCTCTGGTGTGGCTCTGTCCCGGTCCCTCGGTTGGATTCTGCTCGTCCATTAGTGCCATCTGTGCCTTCCTGCGCCGTCTGTGAGGGCCCTGTCGACGCCAAAACGATTGGCATTTCTCTGGAACAACCAGAGGGATGGTGCCCAGAGCTTTTAGCTGCCAATGATGTGCACTTACTCTGACAAAACCAGAGAGGGTGGGGGTGATGGGGGGGTGGTGGAAGCAAGCAGGAGGCCCCGGCAGGAAACAGCTGCACCTACAGTACTGCAGCCTCCATGTTCAAGCTTCAGGAGATACCACTTATCCCTGCACCAACAGACAGCTGATACAGAGTCAAGAGCTGTTTTAATTTTAGACATTCAGCTGGCAGTATTATGCAAAATGACTGGGTTCATGAGTGAACAGGTACAGGTTCACAGGAAACCAAACAGAACCTTTGTAAATTATGTGAGGCACAAGGGTGGCTGGACCTGACCTTTCAAGAGCAAAGTGAAAGTGAACTACAAGAGCATAGTTTATCTCAGGATCACCACCAGCTCTGATTAGTACCTGAATAATGACATAAACAAAGAATATGATCTTGCTTGCACATACCTAAATTAATAAATAAAAGGCAAAAAGCATCTGATGCTTTAATTCAGCTGTCTGTCATACAGTTTGGACTGCTATAAACAAACCACCACAAAGATTGTTCCACTAAGAAGCTGAAGTTACATGGACTGGTCCAACCATAGATGCATAATGTGCCAGACCAAAGAACCTGACCTTTTTCTTCACCATCATTTTCTCTTTTCTCCACTCAGTAAAATATTCTCCTGTCAACAGGAAGTGGGAGGCAGCGATGCTCTGACAGTCTGTAGACCATATGCTGCTGCCTGCTAGCATAACTTTTTACTGCAAAGCTGTCGCTCACTCCCTCTCTGCTCTCTGGGTCAGTCAAGTAGCCATCAGAGCCGGGTTGCCCATCAAACACCACTTTATTCACACTGAACCTATTGGAGGCAGTGTTGCTGTTTGTATGTAGATACGTTGCCTGAGGTTGAATTTTTAAATATAAGTCTGAATTATCACTAACATCACATATTTGCTACACCATGTACAACCATGTTGAAACTGGACCCATCATTAAATTTGTCTTAAGTCAAAGTATTTTTAGTAAACTTTAGTCAAACTTTAAACCACAACAATTCCAATTAGTCCAATTAAGGACTGAACGTTGCCACTGGATACTGAGCCAATCTTTTGGTCTCGTTGTCAACAGATTAGTTGAGTTATTTCTTGTTTAAATACCAAGGCCTCAGAGCCCTGTTTGAGAATCTCTGGCCAGAGTATTGGTAGTGGCGTCAGTGAAGTGTTGGCCTGTGGTAGTTTGGGCTCAGCCCCTTAGTCCCAGTGAGGGTAACTCTTTTGCATACAATGATATTTTAGGCAATAGTCTATTTTTATCTTTGTTTCTACAGTTTCTGTTTATCTTTCTTCTCTTTCAAAATGACAGTGCCTTTGTCCACAATGCCAGGACCATAAAGAAATGGTTTTCCCAGTTTGTTGGGGAAGGACTTAACTGGGCTACACAAGTGAAACACTCACTGTGAGCCAGACTTTATCACCCAACATCAGTGTTGGACCTTACTAATGCTCTCGAGGCTCAGTGGGAGCAAATCTCTGCAGCCAGGTTGCAAAATTTGGTGGAAAGCCTGAAACCAGAAGAGTGGAGGCTGTTATAGCAGCAGATTAATGAGCATGGCTTTGGAAGATCAACTATCACAAATGGGTGTAATATTGTTGGTAGGTGTCCATATTCTCATATACTTAGGACTGTATCGTTTTTGTCAGTATAGAAGTTCTTAACAATACCAAGTCTTATATGTGTTGTAGCACTAATGTATAAAAACATGGAGACATTTATAGCATAGATATTAAGTAGATGAAATAGATGGAAACTCTTTCCTGTTTGTGGAATGTCATCGTTTCCAGTTCCTCCTCCAGTTCTAGTGAAAGGAGTAACTATTTTTTTTATTTTTTTTTATTGTTGTCCTCCCATGTACCTTATGTGCTTGTATAATCTTTATTCATCTCTTTACAATGAGAAGAAATGCCCGAGTTGTCAGCAAGCATCATGTATTTGGCTGAGTCTCAGGTGGCTCTGATTTCCCAGCAGGCCAGATGGCAGCGCTGTGTGGGCAGTGTATCTGTGTGTGTGTGTGTGTGTGTGTGTGTGTGTGTGTGTGTGTGTGTGTGTGTGTGTGTGTCTGTGTGTCTGTGTGTGGACGAGGGGCTGTGAGAAGAGGGCCAGCAGCCTCGTGGAGGGAGGATTGCTCACACCCTGGCTCTCTCCTCTGTCCCCGTGCAGCTGTGCTTCTCCGTCCAACTTGAACTTTTAATTTGTTCAATATGTGGCAGAGGACACAGAGTAAAACAGAACACATGTCTGGTGGCTGAGGCTCGACAGGCAGGGACAGTTCACACTTTTTTTTCTCCTTGTACTTAGCATAGATTGGACCAGCAGGGATCTTTCTTTTATTAAATGATTCACGCTGATTTAAAACGATCAGTTTAAGTCAAATCTTAGAATGGTTTAAAGTTCAAGTTAAAAACACCATTATTATCATATAGCCCAGGATGAAGGAGTACCAGATGGAAATGATCACGGACAAAAACTCATAAATGGCATCATTGATGCTATGTTGCTACATCCTCCAGAGTACATACAACCTCAGCAGCAACCTCTGTCCCCTGTTTCGGTCTGCCTTTGCTCAACAATATAGGCTCAAAATGGCCCCCAAAAGTAACTTTAAAAAAAGGTAATAGTGAACCAGAAATTTGCTTAGCTTTTGTGGAACTTTTTTTAAAAATTATGTCTTAGACTTATTTTTTTTGGAGGACAGAGAAAGATTTAAGTAACGATAAAGAATTATGTCTTGCTGGAGAACTCCTGATAGATGAATTATTCCTTGATTTTTCTCCAGGAACTTGCAGAAATGCAGCCACTGATGACGTTAAACGATCTTAGCTGTTAGTTCCAAGAGATCAGGAGATCTGATGTTTAAAGTTCCCAGCTTTCTTTACTGTTTACAAACCCTGTAGTACAGTATGACTAAATGTTTTTTTGTTTTTTTCCATGAATGTCACCACTTCATCAAGAACTGATTCTTATTGTGTATCATTACCTGGACTACCTATAGTACATACTATGGGTAGTTCATGCATTAAAAAGTGGAGCATCTTCAACAGCTATATGAGTACTTTGTTTTATGAATTTGCTGTTGAGCTCATTAACATTTTGTCAGAACAACAGACAAGTGTTGGAATAATTTGATGAGTGTTGCAGTCGTCCTGTTGCTGTTGGATTAAGTAAGCCCTAGATTAACTAAGCTACTGTATAGGCTGCAAAGCTCTAATGTGGAAAAACGTCTCTGTTCTGGTAATAAAATCTTTCAAAGCCTGTAGCTTATCACTGCAAAATAAGCATCTTGCAACTGGATTACAACTCTCATGCTTGCAAGTGTTTTCACACTACAGTCCAGATGGGAGATTCGTTCTGTAACCTAAATGGATGCCTTCTTTCGTGCATCATTTTCGTCTTTGATATTGTAAATGTGACAAACTATACAATCAATTAATATGACAATCCAATACAAACATTTGGAAGTGAGCTAACACACCATCAGCTGTGTTTATTTCCTGTTATTTGTCTCCCAAAAATTGTTGTGGGGACTAGTTGGGTAGGCTTCATGAAGAGACAAACACACGGCAAATTTATTTTTCAGTTGTAGTCTTGTTTAATCTATATATTATAGAAGGTTTCTGGATTAGTAATCTAGAAGTTTCCTTTAGGAAGAAACACACATGGGTGTAACTCCCATGGTTTGACTCATGCTCTGGATCAGATCATTCCAGACTATGAAATTACAAAGTTTTATAATTGTGTTGGTTTTAAATTTTAAGGTGCATTGACAGTTTGGGCACCATCCACTATGGAGCCACTGTACTAAAAACATTCAGATGTAGTACATAATGAATGGATTCAATGCTGAATAAACAATATGACTAATGTTCATTTTCCATTTCTTTGGTGAGTTGCAAGGCGTGTCCAGTTGCATCCTAAACTTGAGCCCACTCACTAAAAGCTTTTTATGCACTGTGGAGATGTCAGAACATTTCAAATACTTTGAATTATTCTTTAACAGTATCCTTGTCAATAAGCAACAGGCCCCGTTCACTCGAGGTTTCATTTCTTGGATAATTCAGCTACAATGGGAGAATTTGGTCAGACCTCGAAATTTCTAGGTGTCTGAATCTCACCATCTCGTGCAGCAGAGCTCCTCAGAGAGCTGCTGCTCAGGGTGCCGAACACTGCGTGAGATGAGAATCAAAATCAAACACATACAGTCACACTCTCTCCACTTCACTTCTGGAGCTCTGCCTCAAGTTACAAGCCAACAGTCCTTGTGACAAACATGTTGTCGGAGGACTGGGCAAATGTGGACCTCTGCAGCTCCTGTCAACACGCAGTGAGGGCCTGCTAACAAGACTTTGGTGTAAGTGGCTAAAACTGGTCAGATAGTGAGGTATGCTACAACACACAGATTTGGTTCCCGGACTTTGTGGGGATTACTTCAATGACTGAGATTATTGACTTCCCAGTAAATAATTCAAGACAACAAATTTGGAATAAACTTTGCAAGAATCCTAAATTCTTTGGCAGCATTTTAGCATTTATTTGTGCAGATTGAAACTGTTTTTCTTAGTCTTGCAATGCAGAACCAATGACTTGATAAGAAAATGAATACCCAGCTTTAATAATTGATTATATCATCATCATACTAAATTGTTCTTAAAATCAAAGCATGTTTTATCTTCTTCGTGTGACAACTTGCTGCTTTTTTCCACCTCACGTCATTTCATACTGAATATTTTTTTACTTTTTTAAACTCCTATTTAGACAAAATAAGCAATGAGTTTCATACCTTGTTACAAACGATCTACTTATGTTTGTTGGATATCAACCATCGATAGAAAGCCAGTTGAGTGTCTGTAATGAACCTTATTAATCACAGTCTTCATTTGGAAGTCGATGCCTCTCGCTGACCCCTCCACCTCACCCCCTCCTCTTGTCTCTTCACCTCTCCATCTCCCCACCTGACTCATCCACTCGTCTATCTGCAGTCACGCTCCCATCCTTCTGATGAGATTTCACTGACATTTCATGCTGACATATTCAGACTATTGTTCTGCCGCTCCGGGTGGCACAGGTGGGCCTCCATCTCTCCAACATGGCCCAGTTACAAGGCGGCGCTCCCTGCCAAGTCAGGCCCCGCTCATCCGGGAACAGGGGAGCTGGAATGGGTTTGACCGTATTGTGCTGCACCTGCTTCGCCCTCGCACCAGATCCCCCTGCTTCGCCTGCCATTCTGCCGCCGCTGAGAGCACTTCTTCCCTCACCGAGCCCCCGCACCGTAAAACCCGTAAAATCCACTGAACTTAGCCGCTCTGATGGCCGCGGCCAAAACAGCATCTGATGTGCCTTATTTGTTGACTGTGTGAGATTAGTTGCAGAGGGTACACGTCGAGGGGCTTACCATGCAGAGATGGAGCGAAGCCCCCACCCCTCCACCAAACACCCACCAGCCATGCCAAATAATGAGAAATGGAAGATTCTCCAGCTTGTCTAAAGCCCTCATCACAGTCGGTCCGTGCACACTTCTGCTCCTGAGCCAGACTGTAGTGCAGATACTGTAAGAACTCCCACACCACAGGAACTGGCTCCTGAGTTCTGTGTTCACCGTGCAGCTCAGCAGCCAACGTCATTTCTGTCAATAATACCTTAATGGGATTCATCCACATGGACTGTGTGAGGCCTGTATGTGCAAGAATGATGTGCAGAAAAGCTTCTTCTCTCAAACAGAAAACTCAAATATGTGCACATTTTATGCAAATTCAGTTGAGCACAGGAATCTGTTGACACAATGACACATTTTCTGATCACACTGAAATTGAACCCGCATTTTCAGTCGACCCCAGAACACTCATTGACCAAATAAAATATCCATCAGGTCTAAAAAATTGTGTAGTTAACCAACATAGTTGATCAGCAGATTCAGTTACACAGTTGAAGTCACATTTTGGGACAAGAAGCAGAAAACGGCATACCCTTTGTATCAAGGTCTGCATTATTACTTTGACAACCAACGGTATCATCAAATGCGTACACTTGACGAATCACAGTGATCAAGCTGCAGGCGCAGAATACATTCACATGAGAAACCAGTTTACTGCAATCAGGTCAAGTAGGAAATCAGAAAATGTATGTATAGTTGGTGGTAGAGCGTTGTAATCTGTTGTTAATCTGTTGCTGTGTTGATGACATGATGTCATGTCATGGTTACCATGGTCAGGATCAGAATGGCGCCTGCTTTTCTAAACACAAACACACTGCTGCTCTGTTTCAAGGAGCAGAAGTTTGAGTCTCTCACAAAATTCCCTCACAGTCAGTCAGTCGTCACATTTCTCCCCTTCCTCTTATTCCTCATACCCGGTGTATTTGGTGCTGCCCATGGTGCTTTGTGGGGGGCTGACAGGTTTTTGGACCGACAACACAATGAAAGCAACGTTTTTTCATCTTGAGATGTGGCCATCTTTTTCAGACTGATTTATTACAGTTTCAGTAGGATTGTTTTACCCACACTCACAACAAAGAAAGGTCCTTCTTTGTCCATGATTGCCTCTCACCCCAAAGCACATTCATGTTGCGCTTTAAAGGGTCAGTTGGCCCAAGTTACGAGAAAACATCGTCTCGTATATCACTGGTGTATTCAAACTTTTACTTCTAATCAAGAAATTGTAAGAACAGTTTACAGTGAGGTCTGTTTTCAGACTTTTCAGCGTCCATTGACCCGGTTTGCAAGTGAGCAAATGTGGGTTTTTCTGTTTTCTGTTGAACCTATTCTTGAGGAATACTCCCCGCTGTTGCTCGTTCAAAAATGATGTTCAATCAATATTTATCCCAACAAGGAATAATGAATAAAGTTTAGCTGACTGCCCTTAAAATGTTGGAATGAGCTTACAGTAAGCAAATGTAAACACACTGACAGAGCCAGAGAGAGATGAAGAGGTACAAAGAATCCGAGCTGTGTGTGAGTGAGAAGTTGGAGGCCTGCTGGCTGCTGGAGATTCGCTGTGCGAGAGCTCCCTCTTGGTGCCAGTCGGCCTACTGTTGGTGAACAGGCTGCCGCTGCACTGAGAGGCTCAGACAGCTGCCTGGGCACACACACACACAAACACACACTCATGCACAGACTAAAGTGAGATGTCTTTTTTTTGGTCAGTATTCTCAAAAAGGTAGTGAGAGAGTTTCTTGTTCATGCTTCGTTTGATTGTTTTTAAATCAATTTTATGCTGATCAGAGTATTGATAGATTTATCCTGAAATAATATTTATCAGTGAAAATCTGTCTTTTCTAAATTTTATATTATTTCAGTTTGAAATAACATATAATAATATTAATTTAAAAAGAATCTGAGTGTAAAGATGATTTTCATTCTGTGTTGAATATACTTTTTTGGTTTGTCTTGGTGGTTTGTTTGTACCTGTGCTGGAATGTATTGGAAGACGTGCATGAATGTTTCTTTTTCATTATTATTATTTTTTAACTTCATCTTTAGATTTTCTTTATTATTCTGGAAACGGTTTTAATTTTTTTGTAGTTTTAATAGAAATGTCTGAAATCAAAGAGTCAATTATCAAATCATGTATGTAATATGTAACATATGTAAATTTGATGCTGAATAGGAACAAAAAGAACAATTGATTAGTTTTAAAATTACAGTATATACTATAATATAGATTAATAGAGTATGTGTGACTGCTGTACAGTATGAAGTGGTTCTGAATTCTAAAAGTTCTTAAAAGCTATTCTTTCTTTCTCTGCCTTTCAGGGTCGGTGTATCAATTTCAACCGTGTGCAGCGTTAGCAGAAGACAAGGACGACTGTGTGAAAACCAACGTGCTGATCGCTGTGGACAAGAAAAGAATTTCAGGGTTTTTTTTTTTTTTTTTCTTTGAAGATCTGTAATCCTGCAGCTAAAACCACTATCTGTTCACTCTGCTCTACTTTGTGCACAAAGTTTCCCTCCTGGTTTGTTGTCCTTATACCATCAAAGCACACAGGGTGAAATGTTAATATTAACTCTTATTCATTAAGTTATTTACTGCCTTCTTCCATCAGCAAATATTTCTTTAATTAAGAAATTAAAGTTGAGCAGAAGCACAGGGCGCTCCAGAACTTAGTACTCAGTGTCGGTTAGCTTTTCATGCGCACCAAAGGCTTAACATATTCTGACCATATTGTGCCTTCTGTGGAAAACCTAATTTCGTGGACACAGACGGAAGCCATCTAAAAGAAAAGCAAAAAAAAAAAAACATGGAGAAAGGGGCTGTTTGCCTTTGGCATAGAAGTCGGAATAATCCCAATGGGCCTCACAAGTGCATAAGTCCGTTGCCTTTTGGCAATGTCTCATCACGAATCCTCTCCAACTTCGGCGGTGCTGGATGCCTGGCGGCTGCCCTTTGACTGGCTTATCTTGTCATTTTAACACTGAGAAGTGCACACGCATGACAAATTGTAGACAGGATGCCCCAAGGTATTGGAAGGCACCGAGACTTTGCCTTTAGTTTTTTTTTTTTTTTTTTTTTTTTTTTTTTTTTCTGAAGACACCTTCCTTTCATTATGCACTCGGGACAAGAAAATTAATAGAGCGTTATTCGACCGCAGGACAGCCTCCTGACCAGTATGATCTCCAGCTAGGTTTGAGGGATTGATGCCTTTAAGACCTTGACATGACGCTTGGTGTTTTTTGCCCCTGTTTTCAGCACAGTCTGCTCTCTGCTCAGCAAGGCGTAGCACATCACAGCCCATAAACAGGCCTATCAGTTAAGACTTTTAAGATATAGATACAGCTGCCTCGACGCTCCTCTGACCACCGTCTCAGTCCTCCGAGGGCTCCCCGGCTGCGTCACAACTCAGTAGTTCTTTCAGTACCAGAATATCAAAGTTTAATTAAAATAATTAAAGGCAACAGCAAGCAGCAGCCTGTGAAGACTTGGCTGTCTCTTTTTTATGCCTTTTGACATTGAATGACCTATTACTGCGTTATTCACAGGAAAAAAGAGGACACGGCACCACAGTGACGATGCGCCATGTACAAAACGTAAACTCAAAGCAACGGATGCGATGGACGGATAAGTATTGTTCATTTCCAGAAATTATGTCTCCCTCCCTCCACCCCCAACTCCCTCACCCCAAAAAGCAGGGGATATATATTTATGTATATGGTGGATTTCTCAAGCGTGCTGTCATGATGCCAATCCCAAATGATGTTAGTGTGAGCGGAAACACTGTGGGGGAGGAAAGGGGGCAGCAGCTGAAGAAAAAGGCTCGAATGATCCAGTCACTTCGGATACCGTACTTCAGATGCGAAATGGATATTCGAGTCGAAACCTGACAAAGCGCGCCGGCTTTGACGGGAAGCGGTATAGACAATGACCAGTGGCTGGGTCAGTGGGATGTCTCTGTGCAAGCAGGGAAGCTTATCAAATGACACTAAAAATAAGTTCAACAACCATCAAGTTTGAGGGGGAATGGGTGAGCGTCTCACATTCGGTGGGCACAAGAGCGCGGAAAGCGGGCGGCGTGCAACACGCCAGTCTAATTATTCCTTTGTTTAGTCTTCGTCCCGATCGCAGGGACATAAATAATTCCAAATCAAATCCTCAGGGTGTGCTGGTATTTATGTCCGACTTAAACGCTTTTAGCCTCTTGCATAATTTTGCAGGCTGACATTTAATAGGCTCATCAGCCTCTTTCTGGACGGGCGGTGGCCGAGGAAATTTTAGCACTTAGATCTTGTCTTTTTTATGTTGCAACCAAGAGCACAGGAATGTTATTAACCCGAACTAATGAGATATTTACATAGCAGTCACAACACGAGTCGCCCTGCGAAAAACACGTCACATGTCCCCTCTGCATCCTCTCCGCACATTGTCATACACCATGTTATTCATTTTTAAAACCAATTGTTGAGTTAAAAAAAAAAGAGATTGTTAAATTTCTTTGTGCCTTCTTGTAAATTGATGCTTTTGATGAAAGAAAAAAGTATTTTTGTATTTCTGCACTTCTTAAATGAGACTGTTTTAAAAACCAAAAAAAAAAAAAAAGTGTTGATCATTCAATCATGTATCCACTTCAGCTAAGTTTTTCAGCTTTAACACTTTAAAATACAACTTAAGCTTTAAAAAAAAGTCGATCACCACAATTACTGATGACTGTACCTTTGTTTCAATTTTTGGATTTCATTTGATTTGCATGCAGTACCTTCTGCTTAGTACATTATTATCAGCTCATTTAAGGTGCAATGATTATAATTTATCATTTTATTATCTTTAATATTGTACAGTTTTTTATGCCGCCTTTTAATATTCACATAGCACCTTTATGTCCAAGTTCAAGTCACACAAGCTGCACACACGTGTGAGTTGCAACTAAAATATCTTTTTTACAGAGCTTTCCTTTTTTCACGAGTTTTACACTGTTTTTTTTTTTATATAATTATTATTTTCAGTCAAACAATTCCTGTTATTGTTTTATACTGCAGTCTGTTGTGTCAAATATACATTCAATGAAAAGTGAACCGTGTTTCTGTTTTTCTCTTTTTAACACGTGTGTGTGCTGGTAGGGGTGGACATGCTAAAGGCAATCTTTAATTGGGCCCTTGCAGATTTATAGGGCCCGACAGGGAACGTGATTATACAGAGTGTGTGTGGACAGAGGAGTGGACAGTGTGCAGCCTCTCCCCCTGTGAAGTCAGTCACCGGAGGCACTGTATACACACACACACACACACACACACACACACACACACACACACACACACACACAAAATCCCTCCAAGGTCTCAACGCCCCAAAAATGGGGTCTTGCATTTAGTAAAAATATGCGCTTGTACACCTTCTGCTTTATCATGCTGTGACAAGATGCCAGCTGAGGTGTGTGTGTGTATGTGTGTACATGCAATAACTCCTCCTCTGTGTTGAGACAGGGAAAGTGACGCCTTCTTGTTTGAGAAACTCTCGTATCACGTTTTTGTTCACTTCATTTCTGCCGCTAAAAGAAATGATCGTGTGTAGTCCAGACACACAGTTGTTTTAAGATTGTCATGTAAAGCTGGTACAGTGAGGAATAAGGCTTGAAAGCATGACTTTTACTGTGACGATCAGACCTGCTGCAGCTTTGTTACTAAAATGTCCCGTTTGCGTCTATACTTACAGCATACAACACACTTGAACATGTACAGGTTTTCTATATAAACCCTTTTTTTTCTGTAACTTAAGAGAAATACTTAAAACAAAGTTCTCATTCAGAAAAAAACGGATATGATGAAAATATATGTGCTAAAAATTATAGTATTATCCGTAAAGTACTTAAAAATGAGTACAAAAGTGAGTCATGATGCAGAATAGCCCTCACTTATTAGGGTGCTATAATATGCTCCTGTTTTTGATGCATTAGGATGTAAGTAGCATTTTTCAGTTTATAAAATGTAAATCTGCAAAGTAAGCAGTAACTGTAGATGTCAGACTTTCAGGGCAGAGTTAAAGAAGTTTGTCCACAGTAACAGCTGTTTCCCAAGCAGTTAACACATGTAATGGTCAAAGTAAATAACTTCTTGAGTAAATGTCAATAATGTCAAAAGAACAGTATGGAATTATCTGATTGAACCATGAATTATCTAAACGAAACCTGTGATTAAGAATTAACACTTTAAGTAATATATCTAGTAATACATTAAGATAAATGTTTGATGTTTGAGGATTTTTGGTTCAAGCTTTTTCAGATTTTTTTTCTCTATTGCATATCTTATTATAAACTGAATCTTGTTTGTGCTTTAAGACCAGATGAGATAAAATGGATCAATCCAGTGCACAGAAACAGAAACAAACAGAGCAATTTTATCCATTCAGACAAAATGAGCAGCACCTCTTGAAACTTGGGCAGTCAGACTTGTATTTGTTCAGACTTTTTAACAATCAATGATTGTTGGTTGCAGCCTTTCTTCAGAGGCAAATGCATAGACTTTGTATCAGCTGTACTGATGAGCAGTAAAGAAAGTCATCAACTCATCGTTTACTGCCTGTTAGTTTGCTGAAGTCTTGATTACAAATATTTGACTCAGCTGCATGAAACCAAAAAACACCAGTGACTCACTGTGTGTTCAAGGTTTCCTAAGCTTGAGCTGGTGATTCTGTATAAATTGGACTAAATACATCCTCCATGTGTCATTCTGATCCACAGACAGTATGGCTCCACACTAACTGAATCATCACCATAAGCTGATCTCTGCTCTCAGCTGACCACATCTTTCAGAGCACCAAAATCGGCTCCTGGAGACGCGAGGGGCCGAGTGTTTAAAATCTGCTTTTCTGCTCTGTTTACTGTTGTGCTTATGATCAGCAGAAGCAGCAGCTACGCGCCATGTTTCTTTGAACACTGCAGGAAACACACGAGTTCAGTATTCATCCTGCAAAAGCTGACGTTTCTAGACTGAAGTCTGGTGCACGGCCTCTGCCCAGACAGCAAACATGAATGGTAGAAGTACCTCTATGTATGATGTCTGTAACACTACACACATTTATTACCAGTGACTACTTAAAGGTCTACGCTTGTCATGACTTCTTTGTAAAATATTCATTTAAAAATGTTTGTACCACAGGAGCAGTTTTAAATTCATATAAGTACATGGCACACATTTCTTCCTGGACAACCTTTCAGGCTCACAAATCTGTTTTTATTTTAAGCCATGGTGCCAGTGTTGGCACCTACAGGAATATATCTGTATCAATTATAAATAAATTAATATAGAAACTCCAGAGTTGCATGAGAACATTGTATGTTTTTAAGACAGACGAATTATTTTTTTGCAAAAGAGACACATTCTATACTTAAACACATAACTTCAGCGTTATAGATTGTAATGTTACAAACTTTTTTTCTTCAGGTCTGTGAAAAATCCACTGAAACGAAAGAGAGTGAAGAAAGAAATGCAAAAACTAAAATGAAACCACTTATTCGCCCTCAAAAAAAGTTAGAATGCTAAAATTACTAAACTAAAACTGTAACAAACTTTCAGTTCCACTAACAAAGATTTCTCTCCAGTCTACAAACACTGTGTTGGTGAAGTGAAGTGCCATTAATTGCACACTGGATCCTTGCTCATATACCATGCTGCCATTCAAGCTTATACATCGTGTGATATGTAAACGGTCTCAGTGCATAGTAGCACGCTGCCATGCTTGAACAAACAAAATAGTTTGGAGATGAAAAGACTTCTGAAAGGAGAAATAAGGCAGCTGAATTACCCGAAAGATGTTGTGTGTTTAAAGAGGCTTAGACGCTGCAAATATTCTTTATTTCAGCAGGAAAGGAATTCACAAATATGATACAAAAGAGATACATGAATATGAAATGAAATCTGAAGATGAGTTTCATGACTGAAATTTGATGAACTTCACATCTCCTCGCACATTAGGCGTCTCTGCAGCAATTTTCTGAGTTTTTGTGATTCTGAGAAGAAAATAGTTCACTATTGTATTTTGTTGATCAGAAGTCTAACGTACTGATTTGAATAAAAGTGGCACATGAGGACAGCAGCATCCGAAGGTCTTTGCATTCTTCTATTTTTATATTAACACTCACAGCCAAGAAAACGCAGAATAAACTCCTAAATCCATCCTGAGCTGTGTCACAAGGTTCTGTTTTCGCAATTTGATGGAGGGGGCTTAGCTGCCATAAAATTTCAACCTCCACTTCCCCTGATAAAGTTTCTCTGGCAGGCATTGAACGGACTTAAGCAGCTGTTGCCCCATGAAAGCCCGTCTGGCTTCCCAGGTTATCCCGATTTACACAGTTGTCTCTGAAATTTGGGTAACTGTGGGATCACATGCTGCAACTCTGCACGGCCGCTAACCTTTCAAAGCCTAAGCCCAGACCCTGTCGGATCCAGAGGGCAGCCCATCCGTCCTAAGAACAGCTTGTTAGAGTTGACACTTGATTTTATGCATTGTATTTCTGAGAGCATTACAACTAAATCCCCTTCTCAGGCGATATGGAGGACTGCTGTTCAGCGACGGCTGTGGAAAATGCAGGTGGGGGGGATTAGGAGGGCTTGACGGTTCGGGATTTCAGAGCTTTATGTTGATGCTCTTTTCTGTGAGCTCCCTGTGAATTTTAAAGCCCAATATACTATATATGCTGATAAAGATTTAGGACTCCTGTAAGATGATTAAACTATATGTCAGTGATGGTGTACAGTTATTTCGAGAGAGCGGCAAGGAAGCGGAAACCCACATGTGTACATGTAATATAAGACCAGTCATATTACATGGAAGATTTGTGTGCACTCCAGTAAAAACGCGATCATAATGAACCATGAGACAATAACATGTCTCTCCAAAAGCTTTAAAACCTACACACTGTGTTAGCTAAGTACATTTACTCAGCTATTGTATCTCCACTACAAGTCATAAAGTATGATACATTTTTATAGATTATAACTACCCAACAATAGTACTGAGTATTGGTACCTATAGTGCACCTTAAAAAGCGGCCACTTGAGGCTGGCTACAGAATAAGTCAATCTTCATAGCGACCATATTCAAATAAACATAAGTCTGAATTTCTATAGAACTCACCGGTTCGAGTTACATTAAGGCTTAATGTTATTCAGCCCGCCTCAGATCACCAATGATCCACACTGATTTTTAGACAGGAGGCGTCAGAGGCAAGACTACCAACATGGCGGTGGCCAGTGCCACAGATTTTGAGCTTCGAAACAATCCTCAGAAACCTATGGGTGACGACATGCATACCCTGTCCATTCTTTATACTGTCCGTGATTCATATCCATATTGATCTTCAATCAGATTCTAGATTTAAGTGAAAATTTTGCCAATTTTCTTGCTTGTCTGCGTGCTTTTCTTTAGCAACATTTAGCATTGGAGAACTTATATAAAAAAAGATTCTTAAGGCCAACTCACACAGGACGCGGATCAGAAGCGGCTCTCCGCGCCACGGCGCGAGCTTTCCGCAGGATTTCTATTTTTTCCACGAGCCGCGGCTAAACCTCATAAATTTCAACAGAGCACTGCGCACCAGACAGGAAATCCGACACAGAATCAACATAATAAACTTCCGCCCCCTTTCAAAATAAAACACAATACGCAATTCATGCAGCTTTTTAGAACTTCACATCAACGTGACGTCATGACGGGTGGCACCAGGTGATCAAAGATCGATCAAAGGGTCTCAACATGAACGATGAGAGACTAATTGTTGAAGTGGAACATCACACAATAATTTATGACACAACAGATACTTTTTATAATCTCCTCCATGTCAGAGAAGCAAAGTCAGCTGTTTGTTGTTGTTGTTTTCTTTATACACAGTTTATCGCGGGGTCTCGGGTATGTCCAGGATTCTCGCGTGAATACGGCCGGCTCGCTCCGCTGCCGTTCCGCGGCTGATCCGCTTCCGGTGTGAGTTGGCGCCGGGTAAAGTACCGTTCCGCTGCCGTTCCGCCTCCTGTGTGAGTCCCGTGTTAGAGAAAAACAAGCCAAACAAAGTGAAGCGTCAAAGAAGATCACTTTGAATTGGTATTAGTATCAAAAGGGTTCAAACAACTGACAGAAAAGTGAGAATGTAAGTACTAAAAAACATTTCTTTCAAAATACTTTCATATTTGAAATACTGCCTGAAATGCTCTTAAATGAACAGATGGCCAGCACATGCGAGAAGCTGCAGATGCCATTTTTGCACTTTATTTCCCTCCCCCGCCCATTGCTACACCAAAAAAATGGAATAACTCCTACCACAGCAACCTGCCTTTGCACCTAAATCTGGGCTGACCTGCTAGGTATGAAATAATGATGCCACAATATGTGTGTTGAAGCTCCGCGGGGGCATATGTTGAGTCAGACGGCCGAGCGAGATCACCTGTCCGGCCGGAGGGGTCGGCAGGCCGTCTGGAGCCTGCTAATGATAAACCTCCAACATACTGACTGTCAGCTCATGGCAGGCCTTCACTGAGTAGCAGATCCACACAGGCAGCCACGGTCACTTCTGCTCCGCGTCTGAACCCATATTGACCCGGCACTGCGTCTGACGAAAAGGGCCCTCTGAGCCAATCGCATGGGGCCTTGTGAGCCCGTGCCGGCCCCGGTGGGGGTGGAACTGTGACGGAGCTGTGGTGGAGTCACCTTGCCAGCAGCGCTGTGCGTCGTGCTTTAATGAAGGCAGAGGGAAACTTTGGCTGGAGGTGTTTGTATGTAATCATGTCAAATTTCCAAAGAGGCAGAGGAGGCAGCGGATCGCTTCTGACTTCTGCAGCAGATGTTTGGAAATGGTGCTAATGTTGGGGATTATGTCTGTGGGTGAACAAGCAGCGAGACGCTCTGATACTAATGACAACTGAGTTAACTTGAGCTAAAATGTGCTTTGAACAGAAAAAATATGCATAAAATATGTCTTCTAACCATTTTTATGGAAGTATTACTGTAATCATATTAGCTGTTCCAGTGATGCATTATATTTGATTTAAGCTCACTTACAGTTATTGCAGGTAAAAGTTGTATTTATTACATCATACATTTCCAAAGGAATATTATTTTGCCTCATTGCTCCCTTGGGTGTCAGAACATGCATGTGTGCAGGGACGATGAAAGCAAAGGGAAGCTATGAATTAACTGGCTTGGAAACTCTCACATGTATCATGCATCAGTGTAAAATCAAAGTTATATCCAGGCCAGAATCTTCAGTCTACAGCAGCTAACTGCTATGAAGTCTGTCACCAAGAATGCTTTATGTGGAGTTTTCAGATTTGTACGCAGAGAAAAGTCAGTCATACAAAGTACTGACTATCTACCGTCAAAGTAAACAACCTCCCTGGCAGTTTATTTGTTGTAATTTGATTTAATTTGAGTCTGTTTCAGATCAATGCAACGTTAAACCACAACTGAGTCCAAATCTTGAAGCCTGCGTCTGCATTCTTGCATCCACCGCTCGAGCGATTGTCGTGGCGAGCAGGCGGTTTTCAACAACCTCTACCAGCATCAGAAAGAAAACACAAGCTGACCCATCACATCTTGTTGTCTCACCGTGGTATCTCTTCAGCCTTGATGTTAAAAAGTTAACTCTTTGTGGGAGTGCACATCAGCTGCATGTGTAGGCCCGTCACTCCTTCAGGCTGTACTCAGACCGATTTCAGCCGTGTGAAAAGAACGCAGCTGCCTCGTTTATTTGAATGGAGTCAGCCCGTTGACGTAGCGGGATCACCAACGCAGGGAAACAACGGACAGGTTGTCAAGCAAAAAAGCACGACGTCATGGACATGGACCAAACACGTGCAAACACTCGGTGGTACATTATTTAATGTCTCACATACTCGTGATCATCAAGACACATCTTTTTGAGAGTTGTAAAATCTTTAAATCTCTAAAAACTTTTCCATCTTTCTCACACCCACATTTTCACATTGCTTATGAAACACTAGTGTTTTGTGGTTTGGGGCCTGTTGTCTCCCTCTCCGTCCCTGTCTCTCTATTTTCACCCCCCCTCTGGAGATCGTTCTTGAAGCGCCCGCTCCCTGCGCCAGTCCCTAATCGAGCCCGGACCATAGGAGAGACGACAGATCCGAAATGCTGTTTACAACGTCAGCTGCTGCGTTCGCTGGGCCGAACAAATACAACCCTCCCACACGCCCGGTGCCACTTTTCTCCATGGCTGGCATCGTTTAACATTACGATATTTTCCTGGTGTTTGCCCATGGATGATGAGGCTCTCATTGCTATGCCTGTGCCAGATGAATCATAAACCTATACCATATGCCATTGCAATTTGCTGATGGGCCCAAGCTGTTTTGGTGGATATAAAATCCGGGGATTATGGAGGCTTGATCCTCAGTGAATGAAGAGAGGGAAGGACAGGGAGATGGAGAGAGTGAAAGGTGGAGGGTGATGCTCCTTCTCTGCTTTGTCATTGGTCCACAGGTCAGTGACTGTGCAAAGGTAGAAGGCAGCGCTGCTGATTGACACCTCCCAAATTGTTTAATCTACCAAAGGCTGTGAGGTATTAGCTCAACCTGCTGGTTTGTGAAAGCAAACAAACATTTTCATGTGCTCACAGACAACAACATGTTTGTCACCTTGTCCCCAGTGTCATATGGTGGTAATTGAAGTAGCTGTCAAATACAAAGGGATGAAAGCCTTCAGGGAATCACTGTTGTTGTTATTCTCCGCTCTGAAATCGAGAGTATTACACGTGGGCCAATCATCATTGTTGTTAGCAGGAGAGCTAACATGAATTTTGACAAAAGGTGAGGCATTCCTCATTGTGGGAAGATCATTACAACTGTTAACTAAAAACAGGAATTAAAAGCTTAGTTTGCATCCGTGATGTTTTTGTTTTTCATCACAGAATACCTGAAATCTGTCTGAACAATACCTGCATTCAACCTGATGCGCTTCCCGTATCCTGTTGAACATTTGTTGTTGTAGAATGTCCTCAATGTAGAAAATATATTATGTTTAGATTAAATACAAATGTCTCTTTATAATCTATAATATTTTGTGTCTTGAATAAAGATGATTTTAAACTTAAATATGCAGCAGGTTTTCGCTGAGCGCCAGTGAGCGGCATTTGTCCACGCCTTTGTGGAGATCTTGTTTGATTTTTATCATTTTGTGAAATAAGTAAACATGACAAATATATATTTCAAAAATATCATTTAACCCCCCAAAAACATAAAAACACATCAACCAAAAGCAAATTTGAGATGTTAGATTTTAAATCCAGGTTTGATTTTAGACTTAACAGAAGTGAGAGGGAAAATACAGTAACACAGCTGAGCACATAATGTAAAACATTTAACTACAAACTGTAAATAATTAATTTTTCATATGAATGCCTCATAATGCTAACAACATCACTGCATTACTTCTACAATTTTCCTCTATTATTCTATTGTTTCCCATGTATGATGGTGTTACTCCTATTTTTGTAGTGTATTTTGTCTTTTAAAAAGTAAAGTTGTGTTTGTTTTTATTTTGTCTTTTAAATTATTTTTTTATCTGTGTCTGTTAAAATTGAATATTCATAGCCTCAGTATTTAGTGCAGATTAAACAATCACGTTTCGAGGAGGCCAGTAGGAATCAATGAGGCTACTGTTTACACTTCATATTTATCCTTGTAGGAAAAGGTAAAAAACAAATCGATAAACAAGTAAAGAGGCTTAATTCATTTTCAGGTTTGGATTAATATCAATATTTGGCTCATGGACTAAGAATTCACGTCACGCTCTTGACAGTGGAGGGAGGCTTAAGGATTATGTGGCGCAGCAACATCTGAGCAGTTTAAATAGAAAAACCCTACACAGCTCAACTTTCTATTTAACTTTACTGCACTTTCTAAAGGTCACCTGAACTGAAACCTGATACTTTTTAAAGGTTTAATGTATAATTTCTTAAGTAATTGCACAGTAGACTTAAGAGCACCAGTGACGAGAGACTGTGCTAACCACCATAACTCAAACTAACAGCATGTATAAGCGATTACCTCGTACTTTTTAATTGAGTGGGTTCAGAGAAGCTCTAACTTCCAAGTTTTACGAGTCGGGGGTCTTTTAATGGCTCGGCCACAGTAATTCGATAATCATTTTCATTTGGTAGAATGCTGGCGATCAATCTGATGGATGACTTCATCAATCCTTATAACACGGCCGTATAGGACGCAGAGTCTAAGTGTAAGTCGAGAGGCCATGAATCGTCCCTTTATGAATCACATTCCAACTAAAACTTGATTAGTGAGCTATTGCAGGAGGGAAATACAGCCACACTTGATATTCATTAAGATAAGGTGTTACTGCCAGCATTACACGGTTTGTGACAATAAATTTCCCATTTGCATGAAAATGGGCTCAGAAATTTAAATGGCAAAAATAGAGTCTAGCTCATTGTAGCACAGTTTGGCAGTGAGGAGTAAAATAATTTATTCATGAGGCTGGCAGGATGGTGGGTGCTAACATCTGAAGTGTGTGGTGAAGAGTGCTGATACTGAATTTCACTCTGTTTTGCAATATTTCTTTAGAATATATAGATGAATCAATTTCATTTCATATTTAAATCAACATTGCAGATGTTAGACTGATCCCAGAATCCACAGAAAGGACCTGAAATCAAACATGTCAAGGTCAAATTCCCTGATCAACAACATAACAATTGACCAATAGCGTATTTCAGAGCCAAAAATGTCCAAACAAATCACACTGTTGATCCCAGATTGAGTATGTTCAACACATACATGATAAATCCCTGGCTGCCTTCCCTAACCTTGCTGGCCTGCCTTTGTTTTTCTACAGCTCTGTTGTGTGTTCAAACAATCGGTCAGTAAATCATATTTGTACCATCCTATTAAAAATTGAGATTATCCTCATGATTATCTTGTTTTGCAGACAAGCTCCCCAGACCAACTGATTATGGAGAAATAGTTACAGATGACTTAGGTATGCTTGTAAATATTTAGAAAAACTGGGATTTATTCAGCTTTGAGACTAAATATAAAGATCAAAATCCATGTTTGTGGTGACCAAATTCTTTATTAACTTTTAAGAAGCTTTCCCCTGCTACACAGCTAGCCTGTCCGCCTCCAAAGTTCAAAAAATACTGGTGAAACAACAGCTGGACACAGTGACTTAGTTCTACTACTTAACTAATACCACAAAGTCACTCTTTACATTTTTGTGTACTTGCTGAAAAAAACAAGATACAGCCAAGTGGCAACCTCCAGTGCTGGGAAATGAAGCCAAGTGTTATAAACTGTAATTCCACGAGTGGACACTTGAGACAGGCTGCAGAAGTCAATCTCCATAAGCGGCCGTATTAAAATGTCCAGCTTCACAGTAGAAATAAACATGTTTGCAGCCTGGTTCAAAAAAACTAATATCCCAACTGCGAGGAGGAAATTTTTTTTCAAACTCACCCATTCAGATGATATTATGGCTTAAAGTTGAGCATAATTAACAGCGTGACCGCTTGATTGACAGGTAAGTGCCGTCACAGATGGCTTATTTGAGAACCCAGCTGTCATTCGGCTCGCCTCAGGTCCGCCCAAGATCTACGTCTTTGCTGATATTTAGATTAACCGCGAGGCGGAAGAAGCAGTACATCCAACATGGCGGCGGCCAGAGCCACAGATATTCAGCTTCAAAACAACACTTCAAAAACCTACAGGTTACATCACTCATGCTCTGTCCATTCTTTATACTGCTAGATACAACATTTGTACTTTTATGCTGAGCTAGGCTTACCATGTTCTGACTCCAGATTTGTGCTTAATTGGAACAATTTGTTCATCTAACTAATTATATATGAGGGGATTTCTGTTATATATTTTAATCTGTAATTTCTGTGAAAGAACAGCCAGTTCCTGTTTGGTATTTCCTGTGATTTTCCCCTGTTAATAGACAGCAAATAGATTTTTTTTTTTTACAACCATCCAGCTGTCACAATCCCAGTGACTGTGAATGTTTTCCTCTTCAGTATAGTTCTCCTCCTCATTGACTTCTTCTATCAAATCCCTTTTGGACAATTGGCCTGGACAGCCTCAATCATCTCATCCGCCCCGATGGATGAAAGAGAATGACGTTAAGATAAAGTGAGAGTGGCCCCTGCGGGTCCATATGGCTCTGTGGTCAAGAAATCCATCTCCAGTACTAGATTCCCTTGACATCTTCTCACCTGAGGAAGCCCCTGGGCACAGGTTGACCTTATCTACAATCCGCTACAGGTTTCACTACTAAACCTTCTCTGCTGGGAAGAAACACAGTCACTGATATGAAACCTTCACTGTAGTCCTGGATAAAGCTCTGACACCAGCAGTATCACTATATCTATGAAACAAATGTCAGGGAAAATGAAAATAGAATAAAAAATATTGTACTTTTGCACCCCAAAAGCAGCACACATCAAGTACAAATGAAATCATATTAAGTTTGGTCCAGCTACTAAAAAAGTCCACCGCTTTCCAACAGTACCATCCTCTGTGCTGTATTTTAAATCATCACTTCACAAGTAACAAACTCTCTGTATTAGAGTGCTACTAATCTCGACTCACTATTAACACAGTGTTGATGGTCATGGTGATAGAGTCATGGAGCCAACACGGCTTAAAAAGAATAAAGACATACAGAGTGGATGTCTTACAGAAGCTCATTTTCAAGAAACAACTGACTTACTTCTGAATCAAACTCAAACATGCAGCAATTTACTCAGTTGCCCAAACATAAGGATTAGTTTTTAAGCCCCTTTCACACGAGGAAAACAACACCATTTAATTCTTTATTATAAGATAGAAATTTAAAATGGGCTTTTTGAAATTATGAGGAGCAGTAAGCTGCCAAATGGCACTGCGATGTAATTCTAGTTATGCAAAGAAACATCACCGCAGAGGAGGGTTTTGTGGGTAACTGTAGGTAACAGAGGCTTGCAGAGAATGTTCACGCTTTCCAGATCGCAGCATTGCAGTGTTCAGCTCAGGCTGATTTAAAACAGCTTCACAACCGTCTCCCCTACACGCAGTTCTGAAAAGCATGTTTTGTGCCTTTAGCCTGCGGCCACTGTGACCTGCACGCAGATGCTGTAAGAGGTGGAAAACAGATCCTAGCCAATGGGATCAGTGAAAAATAAAAAATCTTGACTGTATTAAGAATATGTTTGCCCTCTCAGAGAGTTCAGCCAATGCTGTAGAGAAATCAGAGGTGTCTCTTGGGGTATTGTCTAACAATAAAATACAGGATGCAATGAGAACACATGCATTTTCATTTATAGTGTATGTACTCTATAATCCTGCATATGTTATTTGTCTGGAGATATTGGTGTAATCTCCAATAGCGTGACCAAACTTATGTGACCTCCAAACTTACACTGGAGGATCAATAGCTGTCAGGTCACTGATGTTGTCATGAGGGCCAAATGAAAATCTGTCAGGGAATATTACACAGCTTAACTTCTGCCCTTCTTACAGCAGGGAGTGGTGATAGGAAATCACGCAAGGGATGCTCTGCAGCTTATCCAGTTTCTAGTATATTCTTAATACTGTAATGTCTGAGAAATGTCTGAGAAACCAGAGAGGAACAAGTTGTCATTTGCAGGCACATGCTGCTTTTGTAAATACACACAAACTAGTTTAATCATTTACATTAACTTTTAATTTCTGTTCTTTCATGTTCTTCAGCTCAATACAATTCAATGGCAGCACAAACTACAGCTTCCAAAATGACCATAAATCAACACTCTAAAACTGATATTGTACAAGACTGCATTAATTTAGATAGTTAGACCAAACAAGTTGGAAATGTGTATACATATCCATCCAAAATCAGTCTATCAGTTCAGTTTAGTTGTATTTTGACTTATGAGTGAATGCAGATGACAACAGTTTTGGTCTCTATAGCTAATTTACCCGTTCATGACAACAGTGGAGACGGGGTGAATTCTGATATTATTGCCGATATCTGCTGATATTTAGATGAGCCGGGAGGCGAAAGAAGCAGTACAGCCAACATAGCAGCGGTCAGCATGGCATATTTTGGGATACACACAATACTAGGAGGTTATTTCTGGAGTGGATACACACATTATTTTTTAAAATGGCCAACTCACTCATCACTTTCGAAAGGGAAATAGTTCCTACACTCCTTCAAGTTATGGCTGTTGTTTGTAGAAAGAATAGTAATAATGGTAAGATGAATTTATTGTTATTTTAGGTCTTTTCATTGGTATTTGTTAACAATAACACATAGACAGTCACCTTTCTGGTCCTTTAATTATGACACAAAATGAAATTGCCTACAATATATACAGTACTAATGCTGCTGGCTCAAACATGTAATGAAGTCATGTGCATTAAAAGCATGTCAGTGCATCACAGACATCTCTCTTGCACACACACAATTATAGGAAGCCTCAGGGAGAGAGAAGATGGAACTTTTTTCTCCATCAATCAAATGTTACAACATGGGGGTTCAGTTCATTTAAACAATCATAAATACATAGAAATAATGTGTACATGTCAATACTAACTAAATCTCTGTGTATGTTCTGTGTGCATGTATAAACTAGTACATGTAGATAATTAAGTACATAAATATAAAATGAAACACCTGAAGCTCTTATCGGATGATGCCTCAGTCATCTTGTGTCTTTAAGGCTGTGCACATTAATTACAAAACTCACTCAGAGGCTCTATAACACACCCAGTATTAATACAGCATGTCATTAATAAGGAAGGGAGAGTGACATGTGAAGGTCTCACATTGTGAGTAATTGAAAAGGCATCAATCATCCGTGGCCATTTTACTTGCCTCAGCACCTGCTACTGTATGGAGGAGGTCACACTTTGAACAGGATCAAGACAACTTAATCTAGATAAATTAACACTGCAGACTGTGCCAGGAGGATACCTGCCATGTCCCTGATCTCATCCTGCTCTTGCTTTAATTTACAGATACTCTGCTAAAATTACATGAAGTGAGATGTAAAGAACAGAATTCTCAGCTCCATTATCTGCTCCTGTAAATATACTGCATTATGATCATTCACGTGGACAGGGTTATAGCCAGCATTAAGGGTCTTTAGAAGTCAATCTCCGCAAGAGCAACAGCAAGAAGCCCAGCTCGGCGTCTGTCTTTCAGCCTTTTATTTCACAAAGCTCTCACCAGCGATTTAAAGTCAGTCCCAGATTTATTCTTGTCCAGCGGCGTCTCACTCGGTCACGCTTTCCCTTTCTCTTCATAGCTTCTTCGATTGTCTTTCTTTGTCTTTCATTCGTAAATGCTTTGATTCTGATTCATGGAAAAATATGAAGTATATTTCTATGAAGTGTAAAAAAAGTAAAAGTATTAAAAACAGTAAATTAATAATAGGGTTGATCCTGAAACTGTGCTGACTTTGTCTGGTTTTGTGTGGCCTCAGCTGTTCTGACTCTCTCCCATGTGGTCTTTGAGTATCTCACTTGATCTGCTACTGATATGTTTTGACTAAAGCTGTTGTGGTATACAGAAATATAGTCATTTTAGGACTGTTTTTTGGGTGCTGTGTGTCGGGTTTTCCTTAGACACATTTAAATTATGACATTGATTTGAGCCCTACCATAGTCTGGCCAAAAAATACCCTACTGCCACTCATTTCCTACTATATTTTAGTTATAAATTATAAAATAAACAGTAGGCTAGGCTGAGATTAAAAGTTCACTAGTCTGTTATGTCATCTAAAATTGGATACCCCCTCCTTCTTCAAAACTCATTTGGGCACCTCTGCAGACTTCTACATGGTAGATGGATTTAAGGGCTCAGCTTGGTAGATCAAAGACATCTCTGTTTTCATTTTTGGATCAGTTTAATAACTTTAAAATGTCCCTGCTTGGTCTGTCTACGTTTCTATTACAATATCTGGTTAGGCTCACGTTCAGTACTTTAACACCAAATGGAAGAAATATATATTTTTCATAGTTCTGATATTACATAATGTTAGTCTTTATTCCATTATCTTTTCTTGAAGGCTACCAACATGAGTGTATGCTCTCATCCTGTTATTAGGCTACAAGATAAATGGAATGGAGAATAATGCTGCTTATTTAAAAAAAAAAAAAGTCATGAATTTTTCTCATCCGATAATCATTTTATTTATAGATAACTTTATTTTATACAGCATTTATATTTATATATTTATATTATAATGTTTATATTCAGCATTAATTCAAAACAGAGAGCTTACATGAACAAAGAATGCAACTATTAGAATGTATTTTCTAAAGCAGCAACATTGCGTGCAACCATAAAAGAGTAATCAGAAATGTATGCAAGACCCTCTGACCCTGGAATTATCATGCAATATGGAGAAGTTATGGGAAACCAAATAAGAGAGATAGCAGCTCAAGAGACAGGATGGAAGATCATCAATAACCCACCGCCCTGAACTCACTTCTGTGTTTTCTTTTCTACACTTGCCATGTATATTTCATCCTTGCATCCCAGCGGCTAAGGTCACTACTGAGCAGCGCTCCACGGAGACTGTGGCTAAACAGATGTTTGGAATGGCAGATGAACACAATTTAGCCCTCACATATGCTGCACAATCAGGAGTTGGGAGTGATTTATTTATACCAGTGAATAATGTAAACACACTTTTTAGCGGGCAGGGTCCACTTCGGGTGTGTGCGAGTCACGACAAACTGATGTTTGTGTCACAGGAAATATCAATCATGTTTCAGTGTGAGGTTAACTATGGATGATTGTGCAGATAGACAACATCAGTCTCTTTTGAAGTTTATTCTTTTTACAGCATGCTTTTCAACCTTTGAAACAGCACCATAGTAAAAAAAAAAAATCTTTTAAATCATGTTTCCTGAAGGACAGTAAAATAAACTGCTGTGAATTGCAGCTGCTGTTAGCTAATGTTAGCTCAGTTTGTGAGCTGGGCGACCTGGATTGTGAGCACTGAGGGAGTGTTTGTGTTTGTACCATGGGTGATTTGGACATCCTGGAAGAGGAGGAGCATGTGGGGAAATGCAGATGGGAAGGGGCGCTGGAGTCATGCCAGAACCTGAGCTGGGCAAGTGGGCAATGTAACCAGGCTCAGCAGCCTCAATGAACAAATCAATAAACAAATAAAAGGCTGAAAGACTGGTGCTGAGCTGAGCTTCTGTCTGTTGAACTAGTTAGTAATATTAGCGTAATATTAGCTTGATATCATGTCTTGTGTTGTTGCACTTGATCAAAGACCGAATCCAATTGGAGCTTGAGTCCAGATATATATATAGTTCCTATTCAGTGTTCTTCATACTGTTGTCTTACTGGTGTTTAAAGAGAGTCAACTGTGATAAACCCTTAATGACCACTATTAGGTACACCTATACAGTTAAATGCAATCAAATTGCGTTGTATACAACAGTAGCAAATGAACTCCAACCATCAAAAGCCTTTTTTTTACAATTTGCCTCCCAGTCACCCATTTAGCTACCCATGAGCTACCATGCAAGGGTCTGGCCTGACCATCAGGAACAATTTGGTGTTCAGTGCCCAAGGACACTTGGACAGGTGGACAGGAGGAGCTGAGGATCTCACCGCTTTACCTCCTGAGCCACAGTTCCCCCCTGTAAAGGATTATGGAGTTATTTTTCTTCCCAAAACTGCTAACTTACATTGTTACTTTACATCTGAAAATCAAGACATGTTTAATCTGTTTAACCAATTTGTCGGGTGATTAAAAGAAAAGGACAGGGTTAAAACAAACAAATAACTTTCTGGATGTCTTTGGAAACTAAAAAGGTGAAATTTTAGAGTTTTAGAAAATCTAATTCAAAGAAATGACAGTTAACTTCCTCTAAATATTACTGTTTATGCAGCTGAGGTTAGCCATACTCTCCCATGACTGTAAAATTGCTTGCTGAAAGTCTCTGTTTGACATATGCCTGCATATCAATAGGATAGAAACCAGCACTGAATGAGTTAATTTTCTGTCTCCCATCTAGTTAAGAAGACTGTGATGGTGAATGGTGAATTAGATATCTAAAATGACCAGTGTGATTGTAATGACAGCTCTCTGTAAGAATCATTTCATCTGCCTACATTACTTTGTAGGACGTGATTAATGAAGCGCAGCGTCCTTCACATTTCTCCTCCGCTCTGCGTCTCATTCCCAGATATACTGAACTGCTGACATTTACTTAAGTTTGGGCTAATGTATTAATTCCAAAGATAATTATTCAATATACTTTTGTCACTGTTGATATAGCTCAGCGTCACCCTGCAAGCTCTACTCTGAAAGGCTCTATATGATTTTACCAGATGAGAAAATGGCTCCAAAAGAGATCTCGTTCTTTGAAGAAGGCCATATGTGAGAAGCAGCTTGGAGAGATAACCAGGCGTGAGACAAATGGTTCTCTAGGACACAGACATACATTGTCCTCTCTGATACATTGTTCACGTACTGGGCATTCGATTAGACAACTCTACATACACAGTACATATGATGAAATATGGATTAATATCATGCAGTTAAAATATTTGTTTTAAAACCTTTCATGAAGTTATGCAGTGAGATGAGAAATCAAATTATAACATAGTGAGCACCCCTTTAGAGACATTCCTGGACGCCCTGTTTGGCATGATGTTTGGATGCACCGTTGAAGTCAGGTGTAGTATGGAACAGAGCGAAGTCAACATGTGGAGGAGAATGGGTCATACAAATACAAGACTTTCATCCAGACTACTGGTTTCATCATGTGTAAAATCAAGAGTCAAGATTGGCTTGTTTTTAACTATTGTTACTTACGTATGTACATTATGCTACAAAATAACCCAAACCAAGAAGTTTATCTGCCTAACACGGGACTCACACAGGAGGCGTTACGGCAGCGTGACGGCTGCGCCGCGTTTTAACTGCGTCCTTTGCCCGGCGTCAACTCACACCGGGCGCGTGTCAACCGCATAACGGCAGCGGAGCGAGCCGGCCATATTCACGCGAAATCACGGGATCACGCGAGAATCCTGGACGTACGTGAGACC
>NC_040013.1:42222399-42302103 GCF_000972845.2 Larimichthys crocea | reverse complement strand
GACGTGATTAATGAAGCGCAGCGTCCTTCACATTTCTCCTCCGCTCTGCGTCTCATTCCCAGATATACTGAACTGCTGACATTTACTTAAGTTTGGGCTAATGTATTAATTCCAAAGATAATTATTCAATATACTTTTGTCACTGTTGATATAGCTCAGCGTCACCCTGCAAGCTCTACTCTGAAAGGCTCTATATGATTTTACCAGATGAGAAAATGGCTCCAAAAGAGATCTCGTTCTTTGAAGAAGGCCATATGTGAGAAGCAGCTTGGAGAGATAACCAGGCGTGAGACAAATGGTTCTCTAGGACACAGACATACATTGTCCCTCTGATACATTGTCACGTACTGGGCATTCGATTAGACAACTCTACACACAGTACATATGATGAAATATGATTAATATCATGCAGTTAAAATATTTGTTTTAAAACCTTCATGAAGTTAGCAGTGAGATGAGAAATCAATTTAATAACATAGTGAGCACCCCTTTAGAGACATTCCTGGACGCCCTGTTTGGCATGATGTTTGGATGCACCGTTGAAGTCAGGTGTAGTATGGAACAGGGCGAAGTCAACATGTGGAGGAGAATGGGTCACTCAAATACAAGACTTTCATCCAGGTGACTACTGGTTTCATCATGTGTAAAATCAAGAGTCAAGATTGGCTTGTTTTTAACTATTGTTACTTACGTATGTACATTATGCTACAAAATAACCCAAACCAAGAAGTTTATCTGCCTAACACGGGACTCACACAGGAGGCGTTACGGCAGCGTGACGGCTGCGCCGCGTTTTAACTGCGTCCTTTGCCCGGCGTCAACTCACACCGGGCGCGTGTCAACCGCATAACGGCAGCGGAGCGAGCCGGCCATATTCACGCGAAATCACGGGATCACGCGAGAATCCTGGACGTACGTGAGACCCCTCGATAAACTGTGTATAAAGAAAACAACAACAACAAACAGCTGACTTTGCTTCTCCAACGTGGAGGAGATTATAAAAAGTATCTGTTGTGTCATAAGTTATTGTGTGTTGTTCCACTTCAACAATTAGTCTCTCATCGTCCATGTTGAGACCCTTTGATCGATCTTTGATCACCTGGTGCCACCCGTCATGACGTAACGTTGATGTGAAGTTGTAAAAAGCTACATGAACTGCGTATTGTGTTTTATTTTGAAAGAGGGCGGAAATTTATTATGTTGATTCTGTGTTGGATTTCCTGTCTGGTGCGATCTGCTCTGTTGAAATTTACGAGGTTTAGCAGCGGCTCGTGTCAAAAATAGAAATGCTACGGAAAGCTCGCGCCGTGGTGAGGAGAGCCGCTCCTGAGACGCTCCCTGTGTGAGTGCTCTCATTGACTAGACTGGCGGCGATCTGCTACGGTGACCGCGGTGCAGCCGTAACGCGGCCGTAACGCCTCCGGTGTGAGTGGGCCTTAAACCTGACAAACATTAACTGGCTATTTATCATTTATAACTCGAGGGATATCTATAGCACCCTAGCTTGAAGCACAGGGCCACTGATGAAGCGAGCATACCTAACAAGTTGTGGGTGAGAACATGTTGATTATTTAGCTATGGTATCAATATGCTTTTTGGCTGCATTGAATATGCCAGCCTTTTGTTGCATCAATCCTTGTCCATGTCAATATTCGGTAGACAATTTCAAGTTACAATTAAGCTCAAAGCTGGTAATGACATACATCATATTTATGAGCTGTGATTTCATACTTTTTCTGTTGTGTGTTAACAACAAAAATGTAAAAATATGTAAATGAGAACATCCACACAATGAATTCAGCTGCATTAAAACACAGGACGGAGGCTTCTTCACCATTTGCTTTTCGCATTCTCTCTCTCTCACACCAGTTTTGCTTTGCTATGTGTAAAGACAAAGGCATAAACAAATGAAATAAAAATGCATCTTAAATTTAATACTTAATATTTATATACATTCACAAGTGAATGTGTGCATGTACTGTTAGGACAATAAAAGTCCAGGTGTGGACCTGCTGAACATTAACCATAAGCCAGTTAGTTAGGAAGTTAGATGGATGGATCCTTTTTGGGTGTGCAAGTTGCATTATACCTCCATGGTAAGAATTTAAGATAGGTCAATCAAATGGATACACGGATTAGCATTTAATCCAAAACATACTGAGTTAGCTTTCAGAACATCTGCAGAGAAGTCTGTTGCTAGCTTACACACCTTGTGGTGTGTTCTTCCGCCAGCAGCACTGAACGCTCAGTTTGTAAAAGTTTCAAGACTGAGAGGCGACACTGTAGATAGAGAGAGAGACAGAGTACTTTAAACTACCTGGAGTTCACCGACTGCTCATTGAGCTGAAAACTATGCTTGTACCATGCAGTGTATTGCTGAAACTCTAAGGTAGATGTACAGTTGCATCATCTTTTAATCAGTCCCAAGAAAATTCATCATGACCTCTCATGATTTACAGTTGAATTACTTAAACAGACCTAATTTTTATTTGACTTTCTGTCAATATAAAGTAAGTGACGCAGGACAGATTCTTTGATGTAAATTCTTGCATGGCAACATGGAAGACCACTTCACACCAGTTTTCTCAGGCAGAAAAGGAATGGTCCTGCTAGAAGTGAAATGAACTTTTACGCATGGAAAAGCAACTTAGGGTCAATTTTTCAGAGAAGTTTTTGGCTCATATGGACCATGGGGTCATCTGTCAAAAAACACACTCCACCTTTCAGCATATTGGATTGCCAACACATCTGGTTCAGCTCAACTCCGCCTGAGCTGCTTAAATAGTATCCATATGCCATCGACTTTTCTTTACATTCTTTTTTTTTCCTTTATGTCCTGTAATTGTCAGCAGTATGGCACAACCCCCAAGGAGCTGTAACGCAACAGGTGTGTGGGCGTATGGGATGTCTATGAGAAATGACTTGGCAGAGGTCTCTGTTTTCCTTCAAAGTGTGATGAGATGGTATTGTGAAAGCTGAAAGACTCCAGGAACCTAAAACTCCCACTGAGAATTAAACAGCTGATGAGGTGAAAGGAAAACCTCAAGTGTTTCCTGAAGAAATGTAATCTTTTTTTTTAAATATCTGATCTGCTCTATGATATGGTGTAATGGAGCATGGCTCATTAACTGACAGTAACCAGATGTTTGGTGATATATTGATCTTATTCTTACTCCTCTGGGGTCATAATTCTATCAACAACAAGCAGAGGGTCGTTAAAGGCACCCAAAGGAGTTTTTATTGTAATCAGATACCGTTTGTTTACATTCAGTGCTTCTCACCAAATCATATTCTGTGTCAAGGCTCTACAAACATGTTCATATGCAATATAATTCCTGCCTCATAAAAACCCTTCTTCCTCTTCTTCAACACATTTCATAGTGCTTTAATGCCACCAATTGTTCATTTGTTGAATAAAATGAAACTGACAAAGATTAGTAAGAATACCTCCATAACCTTAATAACCACCTTTATCTTGATACATCACTATCCAAATTAGCCATATAAACACAAATGTGTTAAATTTAAATGATTTAAAGATTAAAATGTGCAGAAATTAAGGGGAAAAAATAAATATTGACTCCCTCTTTTAAATGATTAGTTAAAATAGTCAGGATATTGAGCTCAAATTCAGCTTTACACTCTTATTGAGAATCACTTTTGTGTGTGTGATGGCACAGCCATAAATTTCAAGCTTCACCCTCTTCTTCCAAGTGTGAAGGAGAAACTATTGTGGCTTTGAAACAGGCAAAAAAGAGAAAGGCCCTAGAAGCAGTGTTTAGTTTATCCATTCTGGGCTACTGTGGCAGACTGTGGACCTGTACATATAAATGGCTCATTCAAAGGTATTAAAAACATAACAGTTCTAATAAATACACTATGAAAACATAGTCATGGTCAAGATTAACTCTAAGCATTGTGTATTTATACTCAAGATTTAAATACATTTGAACTGCAGCACTTGTCTAGAAAGCCATCAGAGGTAGTAACATTGACACGAACCGAAGCAGATAGGATGAGGAGAGGAACTAGAGTTGCCGTTGAAAGGCCTGGATGTCCTTGAACCAGACAAAGAGGCATCAGAAAAACCTCTTTGTGCTTTAAACAAAGATTCTGGACATCATTTTCTGTTTGCGTGTCTCTCACCACACAACACAAAAAGAAAACAGCAGGAGCGGGATAAATCTTGGAGAGAGAGTGCATCACAGCGGCACTCTTGTCATCCACCCAGCAAAGACGACATCGCAGCAGTGCACACATCAGTGGGGTTGTGTGTCCGAAGCCACCTTGCAGATGTCTTTGCTGTGTCTTCTCTCTCTAGACTGGACTGGCCACTGTGTGTGTATGTGATAGATAGTAGGAGACACAGGGAGGCCGCCTGTGATATTTCAGCAGCTGTTTCATTTATGCAGCTGCACCGCTGCAGACAGGACACTTCAAATCATACTCATCGCTGCCACCACTGTGTGTGTGTGTGTGTGTGTGTGTGTGTGTGTATGTGTGTGTGTGTGTGTGTGTGTGTGTGGCATGGAAGTCCGAAGGGATCTAGTGTCCGACGTTGCAGTGAGACACAACAGTGAGGGGCACCCTACATCTATCACTATGGATATTATCAGCACAGAGAAAACAGAGCTCTACTGCACAGGTCATGTGTGTGTCTATTGGAAGAGCATGGCACTAGCTGTGTTGACACAGCCAAATTGCATCAAAAAGTCTTCATGAAACCACCTTAGTAGAAATAATCAGGCAGAAAAGTCATTCTGTTTGAGAGGTGGAATAAAAATTATAAGAATAATCTGTTCAAAGGATTAGAGTTAAGACTTAATTTCCTCTTTAGTTTTGCTTTTAGTTTTTTACTTGTGTACTGTAGATAGCCGCCCCTGAGTTAAATGAGATTGTTTTATTTGTTTGTGAATGACCGTAGGTGCTATATTTGGGTGGCATTCTTGCAGTTGATAACTGTAGAAGTACCTTCTTTTTAATTGTTGATGAAACTGAAAAAAATGTCTTCAACCTGGGTAAAAATCCAATGTGTAATATTTAGGGGTATCTATTGTCGCATATGGCAGAGATGGAATATAACTTATATAATAACTATGTTTTCATTAGTGTAAGATCATATAAAAACTACAGTCCTTGTTTATTCATTACTAGACTGAACCCTCCCTCTATATCTACAGAGGGAGAGGGTCCGCACATGTCCAGCATTTTGCACTGCCATGTTTCTATGGGATGGACAAACCAAACACTGGTTCTCGACGGGGCCTGTCATGTTTTTGTAAGTTCGTGGGTTCTCCTACATTTTCCATGGGTTTTCCTAGTAGTCCGACAAAACAAATCCTACTCAAGGTTCCCTTAGCAGAAGTTTTACACTGGCCACCTTGAGTTTGTTGGTTTTGTTGGTAGTATCAAGTAGTATTTCAAGTCCTACAGATGAAATCATAACGCTGAGGTTGTAAGCCAACAGTTCCATGTCATGACTAGGACTCGGTTCATTGTGAATATGGTTAAAGGATTAGAAATCAGTTGGCTTATGTTCAGAAAAAGTGTGATGTCACCCACCCTTCATGCAAAGGAATATTATTATTTATTATTTATTTATTTATTTATTTTTTATTTATTATTATTTTTTTGTTTAATGTACAAAACAGTGAACAATAAGCAAATAAGCAGGAGCAAAATGTTGGCTTTGCTCGGAAACATTAGTGTCTTCAAAAACACATACCAGTCGAATCCCAGTTTCAACATACAGACTTCTCCTAGCTAGACAACCGTCTTTTATTTCCTCATTTATTTTTCATTTAAAGCTGAAACCACATTTCTATGCCCATGAAAAATAGAGATTTCACCCTTGTCCAGTTGGGGGAAAAAGATCCAATGAGGCAGAAAGTCACATCAACAGGGAGGAGAGGGCAAAAGAGGAGAGAGGGGAAAAATCACACAGTGTGTCCTTTGAGCCGGTGTCACCCTGCTGGGCGGAGTTTGACATTCAGACCATGCGACAAGGCTCGACCCAGGGTGGACGGCCCCCCTGCAATATTAACTCTCATTTGGAGAGCAGCTGTGGCTATAAGCATGAAACATTGAAGGAAACAGCTGCCATGGATCCAGTGCCATCGCACCACCTCTCGCACTGTCTATTAAAGTTCCCTCCCCACTGTTCCCTTAAGCCTGCATGGAAAAACACAAACTGGCTTTTATTCCTCATGTAATTTCCCTCCTGACTATGGTCTCTTGGCGACTTAGCCTGTCTGTGTGAGGCTTGAATGACCTGGGAGATGTCACCAACATCTGGACGAGGAAATGTGTTTTCAAGGCCTCTCTGTGTTGCTATTCAGTACTTTGCGTGTGTGTGCCAAATGGAATCAAGACGATGACAGAAAGTGTCTTTTAAGGAGTGAATGAAGGCCAAAATTACTGACACTTTAAACAGTAAACTAGTTGAAAGGCAGGAAGCAATTTTATACTATTTGTCCTTCAAAAGAAAAGAAAGTGTTATTTTATCGACAAATCCTATTAAAAGACCAAACCTGCAATTCATTTACCCTAAACAGTGTTGTCTGTGTAGCCACTTTTACACACATATTTGTCGATACATAAATAATACCTACAACACAAAAATCTTTAATTTAATTAAATCTTTAAAAATATTAAAATATAGACAGCCTTACACTACACAAATATTCCACAAATTCCATCACTTCTTTCTTCCACTAGTTTCAACTTTGTTTGCATTGTCAGCCAATATAATACTCCAGTTCTTCTATTTATTTCAAGCACAACCTTTGTAGATTTAAATTTTTAAAAAATGCACGTTATATACAAAATATATGCAGAATGAAGGCTACTGATGTATAGGGGTGTTTAGCTGGGTTGAGATGTGGTCATTGTGAAGGCCACAGCATGATTCACTTCATTGTCATATTCATCAAACTATTCAGTGAGCAGCATCTGTGTTTGCTGCACTCATTCCTTCAGGTTTCTCCTTTTTGCTTTCTCACCTGTCCGTGTGGTGATATTCAGTGTGTGGTGCTGTAAACGCTGATTCTCATTGACGTTGCATTCAGGTGCCTCCTGCTCCTAACCCATTATTATCCTCCACCCTGCAGTGTTGTAGCTATCACCACCCGCCTGCCTGTTCCTCCTGAATTACTCTGAATGCTCTGCTTCCATTTTGCAATCACACATTCATAAGACATGCTGTATCTTAAAAGACCCTCGCCTTGTAAAGGAGCTCCTCAGAGACACATGCTAATTTACTTTAGCCTCGGGAGGGGTTGAGGGGGTGAGAGCGTTAAAGGTCGTCGATGACTCCTAGTGACAGGCTGAAAGTAAGTGTGCAGGCGTCTGAACCTGAAGCTCCGCTGGGGCCCAGACCCCCTGATGTTCTCCTAGTAGCTGTACAAGCTTCTGTCGTTTGTGCACTGTGTCAGTGACTGATTCAAAGGCAAATGGCTTTGAATAATTGATCAGTCAGGTCACTGTGGCTGTGGATTACAACCATGTGAACACTCTGATTTCCTGTGTGTGTGTGTTTATGCATGTTACTGCAAAACAACATCTTCAAAAGTGTAAACATCATGCACAGCAAGTGTATGAATAAAGAATCCTCCTTGCAGAGCTCACGCTGCCATCGTCAATACAAATGAGTCTGACTCTTTGCCAGGAATGTGGACAATTAAGCTGTTATTAATTATTCAAAAGTGGAAATAATTGATCAGCGAGGTTGATGTGGTTGTGAATTGTAATGGCATGGGCAGCGCCACTTTCACAGGGGACAATTAGCAACAGGGGTAATTACACTTACAGCCAATTTGTAATACCAGCATCTCTTGATGCCACATGTGTTCGCTGGTGTCGGTGTGCAGTATCAAGGTTCAACTCATCAGATTTCTCTTTTCCAGGTGAAAGAGAACTGTGGCAATCGCTGTGCAGACAGATTATCTCAGTTATTCAGCAGGACTACAGTACTATTCAGCCTGTGAAAACAACTATACAATGTCTTCTTTTGCTCTGCAGGTCTGAGAAAATGACCCTGATGGTGTCACTGTGATGTCATCAGGGTGACCAGTTAACCAGACACCACCAAATTGCAGTATGGGAAATGTAGGATCCAAAGGGTTTTGTCACTTCACTCATAGCTTAGCCTCTGATGTAACAATGTTGACCATTCCTTTTTCTTTTTTTCCTCTTTTTTTAAATATTAAGAAACGTATGAAAGTACAATCATAAATTGTTGGAGTATTATGTAGTATATAATATATTAATACTGATTTATTACACGGTGTCCTGCTAAGTATGTTCTGACATCATTGTGTGATAATGCACTTGTTGTCTTTTGACAAACTTAAAAATATGTTTTCTGCTTAAGTTGATGCACACTGCTTAATGAGGCAAAATTATAGATAAGGTGAAATAACATGAGATGGAGAACAAAACTTAAATGAAGGATATGATGGGACCCATCAAACGCCCTCTTTTTCTCAGTTTGCCTCATGACAGCAATACTTTGTTATATCTACTGTACATCCAAAGCACTCACACTCCTTTGCACTGAAGGTTTAGCTTATTCTAAAATGTTAGTGTGTGCACCTTTTCTTGTCTTATACAGACCACTGTAGAGTCGTACTGTGAATCGGTTGAGTGTTAATGCAAACCAGACACAATACTCTCTCCCGACTGCCTGCTGTCATGATTTGACCCATCACTAATATTTTCATATCGATTGGTCGCCTTGTTTTAATGTCTCAGAAATTACCAATTAGTACCTCATCGCCACAATGGTAACATCAAATGATGAACCGAAGAAGAAGAATCTCCTCATAATGTGTCACTGCTGAGAGGTTGATTCATAAAAATGCATGACCTGTTCAGAAATTCACTGCAGTCCAAAAAGACATATTCAAATATAGCATTTTTTTAAGACTAAATCGTCCAGGCTGAGCTGTTGAAAAATAAACAAAAATCAGGATGATTTAAGACAAGATTCATTTTTTTAATGAATCTTGTGTCAGTGTAAGAGTACCCACATACAAAGCTCTGCCTGTGTTGTTACACTACATGAAGCACACTACTGTTTACATCACCTGAAGAATGAATGGATGCGATAAAAGTACCTCCTACATTATTTAGTTGTCCAGAAGCAATTAAATAACCTGCCGTACACTTAAATCACACTGCAGTCGATTTGCAATAAATATATTGAAGATATGACAGTCCAATAGAAAGAGACGTTACTAACAAAAAATCTGAATCACCCAAAATAAACACTGCAGAGCTGTTTAACTTAAAATGAAACCACAATGAGTCTCATTCCTGCTCACTTCATTGTCACTGTCTAATACTCTCTCTCTCTCTCTCTCTCTCTCTCTCTCTCTCTCTCTCTCTCTCTCTCTCTCTCTCTCTCTCGTTTCTCTTATGATTCATTTCCAATGTGCCCTTTGCAATTAAACCTGGGGGTTCCTCACTTAAGACAGACAGGCCAGGGGAGGTGGGTGTCAGCCGAGACCATCAGTCATGCATGGATGCCGCGGTGTGGCTCTGTGGATGTGATAAAAAAAACAAAGCACTACGCTGCAAACAACTGCTGGCTGCCACACACACACACACACACACACACACACACAAGAGACAGTCAATTATCAATGAAATGGCACAACATCCCATTTCTTCTGTATAATATTTCCCTTTCAATTCCTTCCTTTTCACACAGCGTTCCTGTCTATCCTGTCACTGTCTTTTCCAGTTCCCCTCCCCTCTCTCTCTCTCTCTCTCTCTTTCTCTCTCTCTCTCTCTCTCCCTCTCTCTGCTTTCTCTCATTGACGTTTTAGCACATTAATTGACTCATTATTCCGATTCGTACTCATGGAGGGGGAAGGGGCTGTTGATTAACGAAGGCAGATGCCCAGTCTCTGTAGAGGAGCTCTGGATCGCTGTTGTTTGTCCTGCACGTTTACATGGGAAAATTGTAAATACCCTGAGGGTCAAAGGGATGAAATAATTATTGATCAGCTATTAAATAATAACAAGTAAGTAAACCTGGTATTAACACAGAAAGTGAAGGGTGATGTCAAAGCAGGATATCTGTACTGAATGCACTTATTGTTAGTTATTTTGAAGAAAGGTGTTCCCTGGAATGATTACTCGCATTTTCAGTGTGCTTGGTTGCAGGGTTTGTGGGTGTATTGCTAAATTAGCATGCCGGCCTGTTACATGTCTAACAAAGCCACAGAAGGACAGCTGTTTGCCAGCTGCTACCAGAATAATCTTTTTTATATAACATACATCCCATACCACCAGTCTTTTCGTTCAACCAGTGTATGGATCTGTGTATTTCTTTATGTGTTCATGTTATTATTTAGCCACATTAGCCATTTTGTGCAGATGTCTGCACAGACCTCTGAATTATTTTTTTTTTGTTAGTTTTTTTATTGGAGCTTTACAGGCAGGATTAATCAAGAAGATGTTTGAAAAAATGTTACAAATGTAGACAAGATAGATGCAGCTATGTCTGTAGTTGTAGGTAGGATTGCAGAAATAACATCTCTTAAATCGACAAACTTTAGGTATAACTGCCCGTTGCCCTTCCATCCCTTTCTGTAGATTGTTTGATTTCTGTAGATTGTTTGGTGACCTGTGCATCCCAGCCTATAAAAACAAAATTTAAACATTCTCTGCACGACTCAAGGTCCCCTCTCACACTCCCTATGTTCCTGACATGACATGACATGTCCAGTTACTATAAAACCCAAAGTTTACCTGACACAGGGTGGCCTACTTATTGTAGCCCCTCACCCCCTTTCCTCGTCTACAACCCCACCCATCAAATCCACCACTCAGTCTCCTGAGTCCCAGATTCCTCCTCTTCCACCGTCCTCATCCTATTTGAGAGAATTAGGAGTGAATCAATCATTTGTTGGGGGCCTACATGTTGTTACAGACGGCCTTGCTTCATGGCCAGGGCAACTATCTTCTATCTCCAGGCAGACAGGATGGGGTGGAAGGGTGGGTTTGGGAGGAGGGGAGGGGGATGGATATCATGTAGTGAGACCAGGAATTCAAAGTGACGCAGGTTGGAACTCTGGTGGCCATTGAGCTCCTCTGACAAACTGACTGTAACGCCCCCAGGCTCCTTATCCCTCTCCCTTCCTCTCTATCTGTCGGTCTCACTTCTCTGACATCCTCGCCGCCACTGCCACACTGTTCTGTCATTCCGTGAGCCTCCGCCATCATTGTTGTAGCAGCCAATAGGAGACTCCAGGAACATGCAGTGGTCTGTCTGCGTCCTGGATCTGCTCTGAAATTGTCTGAGGTCGCAGAGGGAAACACAACCTGTTCTGTGTACACTAGTGCTGAATAAGCACTTAACAGTCTGGATGCTTTAAAGGAGAAGAGGGTGCAATTACAGTAAAAGTTGAGGCGGGACAAGGAGAAGGATGTGCATACGCTGAGGTTACGAGCATCCTGAGAGTGATGAGTTTTAACAGAGGCTGTCTCGCCGGATCCACTTAGAATTCAATCATTGCTGCTGCATAAAGACCCACAGGAATGACTAACCTCAGTGGATCCAACAAACTGACCTGGAGCATTTTAGTATCTTTTTGCACATTGTTTTGGCATGAAACTTTTGTTCACTCTTTCAGCAAAAAAAGGTCTAAAAACTAAAACAAAATAAGTAGACACTGCCTGTATAGGAGTTCAAGTTAGTGGAGAGCAAAACAGAGCCAATGCGAGATTGATTGATTGACTTGATTTACATTCATCAGGTGGCAACAATAGAATAGAAGAAGAAATAAATATTCAGCTTGTGAATAAAAAAAGCCAATAGGGGCTCACGTTTGGCTGTTGAGATGTGTTAATAATTGTAGCCAAATGTTGCACAAAATGTTTCAGTCATAGAAAATGAAATAATATGTTTGATATTTGAAGGTTGAGATGCAACACAGCTTGCTTTCTCTAATCTAGGATATATTTAATTTGATGGTTTTGTCCAAAGCGCCTTACAACATTGTGACAGCAATGTTTGCCTTGTGCAAGTCTTCCCATTGTATTTTTCTTTTCTTGTTTTCTTGACGAGTGTGTTTATATGGGGAAAATATTCCTGAAGTAGATGAATCCTAAACATATTGAACATAAAACAAGGAACTGACCTGGTGACCTGGTTAATGAGTGCTGACACATGACAAATGAGTCACACAGTATGACTGACACGAACCCCAAACAAGAACTCACATAGCCGATAAGATGCACTACATGACAACCAACATAAACATCACAAGAAAAAAGTAACTCACAGCGGGCAGGATACACAGTAAAAATGATCAGACGGATTCAAATGAAAATGTGTCTGGTCGCACCAGAGGGAGCTGAAAGTGCCTGTAAATCTGTGCTGTAATGACGTCATTAGCTCTCAGCTGTTTAAATAGTTGATTAAGGCCCGTGCAGCTTGCACACCGACCCCTGACACCCACAACATCTGTTTTGTTTGTGTGGGCTGAAAAGCAGTTGCTCTCACACTGCGCAATATGTGCCTTCATAGCAAGGTGACATTAGCTCTGAGAACAGCATACTCACTCCGATTAGCTGAGCACTGCAGCGACCGCAGAGGTCTGAGCCTTGCTTAACTGCTGCTGCAACTCTGACTCCGTGCCCAAGAGATACCGTTTAGGAGAAAACATACGTATCTGAGTTTTTTGTTGTTGCATTTTGTGTTTACGATAGCATGTTCAGAAATGAATCCATTTTTATATCAACTGCAGAATAGATTCAGTTTAAAGGTAGATGGAGAAAAAGCCGCTTAGGGTCAATAGTGCTACTTCACCCACTGATTACATTATATTACATTACATTGCATTTAGCAGACGCTTTTATCCAAAGCGACTTACAGAGGAGGACATAAGCTGAGAAAGGTGTAAAGGAGCACAGAGTAGTTGTTAGTTTTGTTAGTTTTGTTAGGCAGGGAAGCATTCTCGAAACAGAAAGGTTTTTACAAGTTTTTTAAAGGTAGAAAGGGATGTTGCTGTTCTAGTAGCCGTTGGTAGGTCATTCCACCATTTGGGGACAACCACAGAGAAGAGTTTAGAGCAGTGGTTCTTAACCTTGTTGGAGGTACCGAACCCCACCAGTTTCATATGCTCATTCACCGAACCCTTCTTTAGTAAAAAATAAAATATTATACCTTTTACTGGTGCACAAAATGAACCGTGCATTAACATCACCTTGTTCAAATAACAAAACCAACACTGTGCATGAACTCACAACAACTTACCTCAGTGTGACTTCTGCTGTTGCCTTTGAGAGACCAGTTCAGATATGCGTGGCTTCACCTTGGCAAGTGCCAGTCTCATGTCATTTTCACAGCAAAGTCTGTTCCTTTTCTTAGTTTTTATGTCCAGCATCCTCAAAAAACGATTGCTCACAAAGATATGTTGTAACAAATGGTATAAAAAATTCCAGGGCGGAGGCTCCACCGAACCCCTGAGACCGACTCACCGAACCCCTAGGGTTCGATCGAACCCAGGTTAAGAACCACTGGTTTAGAGTGACCTCGCTTTGCAAGAGGCGAGGGTACAACTAGACGGTTTGTATGAGCGGAGCGTAACGCCCTGGTCGGGACGTGAGCCTTTAGTAAGACGCTGAGATAGGCAGGGGCAGATCCTGAGATGGTTTTGTAGGCTAGCGTCAGAGCTTTGTGTTTAATTCTGGCAGCTACAGGCAGCCAGTGCAGGTCGCTGAAGAGTGGAATCCATTTTTATATCAACTGCAGAAAAGATTCAGTTTAAAGGTAGATGGGAAAAAAACGCTTAGGGTCAATAGTGCTACTTCACCCACTGATTAATGTAGCCCTGAAGGAGCAGCACCAAAATCATGAAAGTTTTGCGTTTGAAAGACGTTAAAAACTCTGAGGAAATGTGAGGGACACCAAATTGCTCAGTGAAACCATGCTAATCTTCAAGAAAGATGCGTGTGAAGACACCTTCTGTAATGTAATGTAACGCTGTCTCTGAAAAGTCATCGTTGGACATATGTTAGATTTCAGCTCGTCTGCTAACAAGCTAACATTAGCATGTGCTAATATGTTTGTTTTGGAGTCACCAGCCCCCTCCCCCCCTTTTTTTGCTTTATCTCGACTTGCAGATGGTGACCCGCTCTAATAATAGTCACTTAAATAGGACATGACTTTTCAATGCACACATATGTTTGGTTCCTGCTCTCTCTCTCTCCCTCTACCTCTCTCTCTCTCTTTTTTTCTTTGTATTTGGCCCATTTGTTTTGCATCTCACTTTATGGCGTTGCAGTAGCCGGCTGCTCGAGGATCTTCCTCGCTTGTCGTACGCTCTGACGAACGACCCGCTCATGCAGAGGAGCCATGGTGCCGATGCCGGGCATGAAATGAAACGTTCTCTTTATCAACTCGGCATGTCAACAGAGAGTGGAGGGGGTGGGGGGGAGGGAGGGAGGGTGGGGAGAGACAGAGACATTCTTTGAGGACAGGAGAGAGAGACTCAGATGGTGAACTAGTCATGAGCCTGATCAGAAAAGTCACTTGACAATGCATATGCACACATACGTGACTGTAAACACTGCAACACACACACACGCAGACACACACACACACACACACACGCTGTTGCCTCAGCCTCATGTTGTGCTGACTGACACTGAAGCTTCTCTCTGCCCATATGGAGGGAGAACCCCCACCATAGAAACATAATATTATTAATATTCATAGAAGTCATTGGAGGATCAAAGCGTGTGTCTTTCACTCCTTTCAACAATTGTTAAGTCGCCTGAGCGACCGATACCTTGAGTCTGGGAAGATGCGATGATTTTACAAATGTGTAAACTTGCCAAAGCAGCAGGAGCATCTCTGTCCATCTTTCTTACTTTATACTTTTAAAATACAGAGCTAATACAAACAAAAAGGGCCAATAAATGAGACAATAATACCCCCATATAACTTGTTGAAAAAGTCCAGGATTACAAACACTTGTAGGTGTAAATTATGGCCACTTTTACAATCTCCTTGTAGTCCTTTTTTTACTTTCTAGAGTTGTAATGAAACACAAGAGAGAGATTCAGCCCAATATGGACAATGATGCACAACCAGCTGCTTCTTGGCTTCAGTCTGATAATTGCTCCATTTTCATTTCTGACTGTTAAAAGCAGCTTATAGGTGAGGGAAGCTTCAAATTCATCCTCTTTAAGTTTTTTTTAGCTCATAGGAAAAAAAAAGCATGACACAGATCTTACATATGTCTGGGATTATAATGCATGCTGGACTAACAGCGTGCATAGTTGTGCCAGAACTGTGTAGAATGATCCCCTGGTTGTGACAGAGCCCTTTTCATTTCACTGATGAGATTCGACCATGGTGGAGTAGTAGTGATGGTGTAATACTGACTCCGACCAAAAGAGGGCTCTCTCAACCTCTGGAGGCCTTTGGGGGAGTGGGGTGACTGCAGTTGCAGAGGGTGGGGGTGAGCAAGTGAGAGGGTGATTTCTGAGAGGGTTTATCGGTCGGAAAATTTGAGTGGATGGATCAAATATACTCAGAGCTGAAGAAATGTTGAGGGAGAGAAATGATGCAGAGAGCCAGTGAACGTGCATGTCTGCTCAAGCCCTGCTTAGCATATTGGTTACCAGTGAGGCTTCGTATAAGCACAGCACATATCTGCTCCAATGGAGCTGCTCAGTGGCTCACTATAAAACTCTGTGTTATACTATGAAACTCCCAGATGAGATGTGTTTAACTGTGCTTTTGTGTTCTCCGGATAAGTAAAACTGAAGCAAAGTGTCATGCCTCAACGACTACAAAAGTCACCTGTAGTAAAACCTGGCACCACATGTACAAAAGTTGTCGAAACTGAACGTCCATACTGGCCGTTTGTGATAAATTGACCATTCAGCTGAGACCATCACAGAGGTCAATAGCTGCCACCATGAGAGCAGTCTGGATGTTTTAACAGCTCCACTGTGGGCGACACTGATCTGACACACCTCACATCTCTCTCTATTGGAATAACGTGGGGGTGGTGTGACAGAACATGTTTCCCCCGCTGATATCTTGTTCCCCCGTTGGCGCCGTCCGACAGTCATAGTTGCCGCTCCGGGGAGAGCATGGCTTTATAATTGTAACCACATCCAATTAAATTTCCAATTCAGCCCCTTATTAATCAGGCCAGTGATCAGAGAGGCAGACGCTACAGAGCATTTCCTGCAGAGACCTGTGAAGGGAGCTGTGTCAGATTCACAACAAGAGGAACATTTCTAAGGGGGAATGTTTTTCTGCCTCTCAGCGTTTGGTGTTTAACTACAGGGGGGATGTTAGTTCTGTGCCACAAAAGGTAACCAACCATTATTTGAGGGCTATATTCAGTTTAAAAATGACCTACTTTTGACACTGAACTGAAAGATTCTCTCTCTCCTCCCTTTTGTTTACGGAAATTAGATTATGCAGGAACATTTCTTTTTGCTTATAAATCAGATTTGACTTACCAGTCATTGTGGACGTCAATATTAGTTTCTTGACATGCTGTAATCTGTCAGAATCATGACACTAGACTATAAACAGTAAATGTCAAATCACTATATCCATCTCATTACCGATACATTGTTTAATAGTTTTACTGGCACTGTATATGTAATCCTAAATTTAAAAAAATATATATGAAGGGAAATCAGAAACTCCAGCAATTTAGTTTCTATTTCTGCAAAGCTGTGTGACTTATGAGAAACATATTTTTAAAAAAGGTTCAAGTTGAAGCAGCAGTGGACAAGATATCTTGACTTTAAGCTTTGAAAAAACTGGTTCCTACATGTCACATAATGCAACTCTATAGCATCGTTCGCGAGGCTTCTCTTAAATGACCATGTCTCATAAACTCTGTGTCCCAGGTTGTAACACAGACTTTTTATTAGCGGTCTCTGAGCGCAGTCCGAGATAACCCTGATGACATCATTAGGGGTTATTGTAATTTCAGACAGACACAGCGTGAATAATTTGAGCTTAAATTGGCAGAGTGTGACCTTCCTTATGGACATGATGAAAAAGTGCATCAGTAATACACAATACAGTGAAAGTGTGGGATGTTTACAAGGGCCACATGTGCCCTGCATTTTATATCAGTGAAATTCTGTCTGTCTTTTACTTATATCATGCACCCATATGTAACCCAAAGTATTGGGGTGTGACAACTGGAATGATATTGGGATGCAATAATAATCATAATCCATCTAATGGATCAGGCAGATCTAATCCACATAGTTAGAGTCGAGCTGCTAAATCCACATGCAGCTGCCTGACAAACAATAATAGAAATGGAAGTCGTTGCTGTGAGCTACCTTTTTTTGTAATCCCCACGATGAGTTCAAGTGTAAGAGAAAGAGCTTTTTGTTGTAGGACAAAGTGTAATCTGTATGACAGTGGGGGGTTGCTACAAGTCAGTGACAGTCACCCCGTCATCTCTGCGGGAATTTGAACCAGATTTAATCTAAAGCACCTTATAGCACCAGCATTTATCAGCTCAATCAGAGAGGTTTTACTTTCACACACATTTAGGTGCTGATTGAATTCAGTGAAGTTTAAATGAATATCGTTTTTTAGCTCCAATTATTAAAAATTCTTCTTTTACAGGCAAGCACGCATGACTGATGTGGGCTGTAGAATATCCATTCCTGTTTAGACTTTGATAACAAAACTATCAGATGTCAGACCAAAGATTCTATGCTTGAATCCACGTTTAAACTTATTTTTGTGTGCTTATCACGTGCAAATTGAAATGCTGTGTCCCTTTAAACCTTAGCAGAGTTTATGCTTTACACATTTAACCCTTATACTTCTCTGACCTGTTGGAGGGCCAGTCATCACAAACTCATTGTTCAATTCTGCAGAAGCTAACTTTTAATTGTAGAGGATGTCCCAGATTTTCCAAAGGTGTAGGATAACGTTAACATGCATGGCGAATTTTAGGAAAATGTGTATGAATGAAGAAGAATATTTTTAGCAAACTACTTAAATATTGTGCCTTTGGGACAATGATGGCTCTTTCCCTTTCTGTGAGGACAAAGTAAATTGCACTAATGTCAGTTTCTCATGCAGATCGTCTGCATCCTTATATGTGAGTAACATAATGTTGACAAGCAGGCTGATAAGATTAATCATGAAATCTGACCTGATCAAGCCAGAGGAGTTAATAGAGATTCATTTTTTTCATCTATCCTTGATACTCAACCCAGAATGGATTGTATAATGTACATATATATATGTGTGTGTGTGAACTTGAACTCAACTGAATGGGGCGAGGCATCAACAGAAGGTGTGGGTGCATTAACAGATTTAACTGTCGTCGTAAAGGACCTGGTGACTGTGCGGTCAGAAGCTGCAGAGGCAAACTGGGCTGACTCATAAGTCCATTGTCACTCATCATGTGAAACATGGAGGCTTATCTGTCTGAACAATGGATTGGGCCCCCTGTAAAGGCATCTGACATGCTTTAGCTCAGATTAGCATGTAAAATATAGGTTATCCTCTGATTTAGGTGACAAATGCACTTTGTAGAAATGTGATGGCGATTTGACTAAGTGCCATTGTTTTACAGCCTCCTTTATTACAATGCCGTCTAATGCTTGTTTGTTTGTTTAGCGAACAATATGCAAATATCATGAACCACATTTTTGAATATAAATGCATGTTTAGGCACTTAAGTCATGATCTAAATCTACAGCAAAACTCTTGCAACATGAACATTTGTTATATTAATTGTCAAGAGGTCAAAGGTCATCGCAATAGAAAATGCTTTGCTATTAATCTTAGGCAGAACTGCTAGAACAAGAATAACATTTTAGAATAATTTGAATAGAAAATGTGTATAACCCAGTGTGAAAGGGATGCATTAAAGATCAATCAGTGAATAAAATAATGTAAAGTAAAGCAATTGGGCACAAAAAATGTATTTAAACCATTAATGGCTCAATAACTCAGTAACTGTACATATAATATTTGGCCTGGACAGAAGCTCTATTGTTTTACTACCCGTTGCTTTTAATTCACACATTTGCATTTGTGATAGGGGGTAATTAGGATCTATTTATTATTCACACAATCCCTCATAAAAGGCTAATGAGCATTTGTTTTGACGACAGTAAAAATGCAAGAGAAAACGATTTATATTTGTTAGCACTCACAGGTCATTATGCTGTAGGCATTTGTCAGGGGCGTAGCATCCTCTGCTTGATCTGAGTCGGGAAGAGAGCTCACTCATTCACTCCTCCTCTCAGGATGGACTGACAATGTGTCTTCCCACCAGGAGTCCATCTGTAATTCGAAGAGGCCTAGGGTTTATTTGTTTTTGACTGTCGTATGGTTTCACGCCTCACTTCCAGCTCAGCGGTGCTGTTTCAAATTATTTCTTCATAATTCTTTGTTGTTTTTGTTAACTACGTTGTCATATGTATAATTATTTTTTTTACTTAGGCTATTTTCTGATCTTTATGTTTGACTTGTTTTGCCCCTTAGATATTACATTGATGCCGTGAACTTTGATTATTTTTTGTGTGGACTCTCACAAAGGTTAATGATCCCTCTTTTTGGAAGCTAAAAACGGTCCAAATTAAAAAAAAGAAAAATGTTTTCAGAGCCAGGACATGTTCAGTGGAGCTGAGGTGGATTGAGTAGGCCGTGGACTGTTACTGACTGAGAAACAAACGTATAAACTCATTATTTTGACCATTACAGTAACTGAAAAGATCTAAAGCTAAACAAATTTATAAATCACACTTTTTTTTTATATAATTGGTATAATATAATGGTGGGAATGTTGAGTGGCACGCAGAGTGATTAACTGAAACGTTTATCAGTTGTTAACTCGTTAGCAGGTTAGCAGCAAGATTATCCTTGTCAGTCAGGTTTTCTTCAACTTTGCCGGCATCCTGAATTAATCCTCCATTCATATGTTTTCTTCGATTTGGCTCCAGTCCAGGCCCTTTCTTTTGTTTGTCTCCATGGTTCTCTAATTATATCATTTTGCATTTGATAGCTACGTTTGTAAACGTATAATCATTGTACACAGCGATAAATGCCTGATTACACCAGCAATATGTTGCCTCTGTTACCCCCAACTCTTTCTGGGCTGTAACAAGGGGAAATATCAAAAAACTCCCCCCCTGATGCAGACGGGACATTAACGACTCAAAAGGTGAGGGGGTAGGTGAACTAGCATGTCTTCACTCTCCCGGAGGCCTGCTGGCCTTCACCTGTTCCCTGTCCTCCTCTCCTCCACTGAGTTTTCCCCCCTGCCCCTCAACAGACGTCTTATCAAACGTGACTGATTGCTGTAATCTGGACTGGAGCCATTAAGCAAATTACCTGAATCATTGCGAGGATTAGTCTCATTAACACATGATTAGCATCAAATTAAAATAATGAGTGTTTAACTTGTGATGTCTTCCAGTTGTTGGAACAGCTTGATCAGCCACACCAGGCTGACAGAGGTGGCAGCCCTCCGAGTCAGGGACCCTGAGATGGCAGTGGCCGACCCTGACGCAGGGGCGGACTATCCAGTTCCTCGTCTGGGCTAACAATGACGAACCCAAAGTGAGTGTCCCCTACAGGTTTTTTCATGAGAAAAATGTTAAGGCGTAGCCTCACTGAAATACAGGGGGCCATAAAAGTTTGGCCTCAATTCCAAGGTCAAAATGTTTGTTAAAAGGAAGTTACTGTTAGAAAGTTACTGTAAGCACAAACTAATAAGTAAACAATCAAACAAGTAAATTGAATACACGCATTTATGAAATGTGACTAGTGGTCCATCACCTGCATGTTCTGACCTGCTGGGATTACTGTGCCTTCTCCTGTGCACAACAAGTTTGAGACAAACTATAAAAGCTCTGTGTGCACATCATCTTGAAACCAGCCTGCAGTGCAGCACCCTGAGCATTTTCACAGATGTCAATCAAGACTCTCTGTGTCTCCAGGGTACCCTTTAGAAAATATCTTCAGGAAGAAGATGATTTTTTTGGGTGCTGTTTAAAGTCCAAAGAATTCACATTAGTCATTGTTTTATTGTGTATTAAAAACTCCTCAGAGAGCCTTTTGGTTATTAAATCAAAAAAACGTATTGTCTCTTTTATGATCTTTAAAATTAGCGTGAAAACCAAGGACGTGTTCAGAAAATGATGTGTCACAACATTACTAAAACTACTTCACACTAGAGTTACCTTGTCAAATATGTATATATATTTATTATTTTTTACTTAATCATTTATAAAATCCTCTATTTTTTTTTTTTTTTTTTACTGTTTCTGGTTTGTCCTACTTCTGTCTTCTTTCTGCTGTAATGAAGACCTCTGTGCATAAATATATACGCAGTTTAAACCCCACAGCTAAGCAAGTAACAGAATTACAATGATAATCTAAGCACAGACGTTCTCAGCTTCCATACATATGCTAACAAGTGCGCCACAAAGTTATACTTGATGTCCATGTATAACCCGACTTGTTCAGTGTGGATAACAGGATTGGACCGTTGGCTTTCTACTGTTTTCTCAAATCCCAGACTCTGCAGACATTCAGTAACATCTGTCAAACCATAATTAATCAACATTCGCAGATGTTGCTTTTCTGCAACCTGTTGACATTTCCTCAAAAAAGCCCTTGCAACAGAGAACATCTGATTACAGGAATTAATAGTAAAATGTTGCTTTAATATTATCCTCACAATCCAGTGTCACCCCCCCTTCACCTCACGAAGTGAAGATGAACAAATGGTTCGAAGCAGGCAGGGAGTGTAGTGCACCTTCTGCTTTTATCTCAACAGGAGATTTATTTTAATACCACAAATGCATATTTAGTAACCGCTAAGTGTAGTTAAAAACTATAATGCTAACCTGCTGCTTGGAGATTATGGACCCTGAATGACATTATGTTTTATCAGAGGGGTGGGGAGTATGGATGTCAAGTGCTCGATTTAAAACCATACACAGCGAGTACAATTCCTTTTTGCACTAATGAAAACAATAGCAGCACTAAACACTCCAGCCTACATTTAATTTAATCTTTGAAGGATTATCTTCCTCGGCTAATGTCAGAGTGTAAGACGGCCTGTGAATATTAAATACATTTCCTCTGCAGATGCTCCGACAACATCAGCGGGATAATGTCAACAGATTTTTTTCTGAGTTTCTTCATATGGGTGGAATTACTTCATGAAACATTTATGGGGAAGCGTTTGCCTTTGCTGAGTTCTCCATTATGCTTGAATGTCATGACACAAATGGGGAGGGGTTTGAGGTTACAATTTGTGTTAATGGCCTTGTGCTTCTTTGGCGTTGGCTAAATTAAAAGGCTTAGCAAACCCATCTTACCCGTGACTGTTTTGTGAGGGGCTTATGGGAGGAGAAACTCACTGCAGCATTGTGCAGAGTATTATAAATGTGGTCACTCAGAACATCTGATTCAGTGTGCAGTATCAACTCTTCACAGCTGCCTAAAAAGCAAAAACTATTTTGATAAAAAATTATACAGTGCTGATACAAGTTCAGTTCTCGTCATTTTTTTTTTTACTTGTCTACTTTCAAAATCACTGTGAATAAACACAAACAGTTGCGCAAAGTTCAGTGCAAATGCAAATGTTGAATTTGCCAGTCGCCACACATATTTTTCTTCACCATCTCCCACAGCGTTCTATGCACTGATTACCAAACAGGCCTACCAGACTCAGGCCCAGGCGGGCCCCTCCCTCCATCAGTGTGCAAGTGCAAAATGTCACTATGAAAAACTACAGAAACATTCACTTTGAACTTCTTAACAGAAAGAGGCCATTATGGCATCTTTAAAGGGAGTGATTAATCCATTAGGTTTTATGTAGGATGTATAGATCCCAAACAGTGTGCTCACTTGACTACCAAACATGACAGAGGGGCCTTTAAGGTGTCTATGCCCAGGGCTCCTTCATTCTGTAACCCACTCGTGTTTGTAAGATGTTGTGAATTGTTAGAAAGCGGTCTGGGACGTGAAGCGGCTTCTTCTCTCGACTTTCTAAAACTCATCAGCCAGTTGGAGTTTTATAGGTATAAGTCAGCCTCAAAATGGGGTTTGTTATTTGCTGAAGTCACTGATAAAGTTGACAAATTTAACATCCGCAACCAAAATGCAATATCATTTGGTTAGTGGCTGACGATAATTTCCCCACATTGTTGCTACTTTATGTCTGTCTGAGCCCATCTGTGATCTCGGTAGCAGTGAACAGTATTTCTCACTGAGCGCAGTGTTGTGTTGGTACACTGCTCTCCCTTGCAAGTGAATGAAAAGTCATCCTAAGGACATAGCGACACTGCCTAATTGCAGTTGATTAATAAAATACTAGCACAGGCAGCAGTTGGCAACTCCATTATTATGTTTCTCAAACAGATTAATTGCACTGAACAATATGAGCCTGCCACCAGCGATAGTGAGACTTTGGATACAAAGGCAGTCATCAAGACTGAGCCCGGCTAGCATTAGTCATTTTAAATAGCTCACTCAGTGATTACTCTCATGTACAACTTCAGTCTGAGGTAAAGGGCTGTGGTGGTATGAGCTAACAGATGCTGAAAACAGGAAAAGAAGCACAGCTGATTGGACTTTATCGATACAAAAGCATTTACAGTAAAATCCGATCACTGCCAGTACAATGAGTGTTAAAAGAATCGCATTACATTTACTCATTTTTTTGTTGTTGACCAGAACATGAGACCCAAATACATGTGTGTGTGTACACTCACAGTACTGCTGCTTAAGTTTGGGCTGGAGGCTCAGACTCTGTTAATGAACTTAAGCTGAGGGGAAAAGGGGCTCCCTTCCTCACGACAGCAAATAGCCAAGGGCAATAGCCGATAACTAATGTGTGGAATATTGCAATTAGCATGGCAAAGTACTTACAGGGATCAAATTAAAAAATTCATTAACGTGCGCACTTAATTAAGAAACACTTTTCGGTTTACATGATAAATTATGACACCTATTAAATCTTCCACTACAAGCTGTAATGGCCTTCTTTGCTCCTGGGTATAGACAGTGTTTCCTTTCAGGTTCAAGGAACTCTCCAAGGACCTGAAGTATTTATTAAAGAGTTTTATTAGGAATAATGTTTCCCTGCGAGGGATACAGAAGCAGCCATTTTAGGGAAGATGTGCAGGGTTTTTTCTCCCTTTTGCTGCTGTTTCAGCTCAGCATCTTGTCTGAACATGTCACCCTTAATTGAAACAAGATTGGAAAGAGCCTGGAGTTGGATGCATTGTTAAAGACGAATTTAAATTATGAATTAATGGGGAGTTAGATGAGAATAGAAACTTTCATGTTAGAGTTGTAGCTATTATACAAGTCCTACAGCACTTCTTGCTGCAAGCTTGTTGAGCTGCATTTGTCTGTTTGCTGTGAGGTTTGAAGCCTTTTCTTTCAGACATTAGTTGCCATGATGAATGAATTAATACCAGAGAAATGCTAGAACTTTAACCTAAAGCATTTAGGTACATATACATTGTATAGGACTTTGGAGGTTCATCTCTTTGGAGGTGATTCTTAATTAATATTGAACATGAAAATCACTTGAACTGGACTTATGAGGCTTTCACTTAACAAGATACTGGAGGTTCATTGAAGTATCATCAACGCTGATGAACCCTTTAAGAACCTCATAGCTGTAGGAGTTTCTGCCTTTTGATTATGTTTATTAGCTGCAGCTTGATAACCTTAATTTACGCATGAAACACCAGCTAAACATCAATATCCCTCCCAGCAACCCCCTTTTAGTGTCATGGTCATACAGCTGAAAATAAACAAACCACAATCACTGATTAAATAGTCCTGCTTTAACACAGATGAACGTGCATCAGCACACCGCTGTTAAACCTCTCAGACAATCACATCTAGTGGAGCAGCTATTATTGATTTCAAAGGTTTTGTTTTGTATTTTTAACCTTGTATATTTGCACACTGGATGAATTAACCATACTGCAGAGACACATACATGAATCCCGAGGAGTGGATTATGCCCTCAATCCAAATCGTTCTTGTCATCTGCACGGGGTTGTTAATCAGTGGTTTGGCTGCAGGCTGCAGTATTCTCAAACTGAAATGACTACGTCTTTATGCAGACCCACAGAGAAAAAGCTGTGGGAAGACTCCAGCTGATAAGGACACAATGTGTGTTGAAGTTTGGTCTCACAGCGGAGGCACCGCTGCGCTTTGAGGCGGCTGTTGAACTCCCTGAGTGGGGAAGCCCTGCGGCCTTAATCATCTCATTTATATACCAAGGCTGATTCCACACACCAGTAAACATTAAACTGATCATCTCAAACAAGCAAGTAAATAAATCTCATTTGCAGAATGGCCCTCCACAGATGAACCTGTGGGTACTCTACAGAATATGAGGAAATTATATCAATGTAGGCGCCTGTGGTGGCCTTAATGTGCTGGTGCTTTCTCATAACTGTCAAGAAGCTCTTGGCAGGAGGCCTCTTGAACTTTGATTGGCTCAAGTGGCCATCCTAGACAGTCTCTTCCTTTTTGGTAATTTGAGTCTTACAGTGTATCCAAATGACGTCTGAGCCTGGGTGCATACAGATATAGCATTTGCTAGAGTATTAAGCAGGGATAGCCTAACCTGATATTTAAAATATAGTTTTGTTGCCCAGTGAGTATTTGGATAGTGGAATAAGTGGGTATAGATATGGATAAACAGATTGATATATTTGTCCCTACATAATGTAGTTGAACAGTCCATAACACACCACACAAAGGCGAATTTGCAGCTTTCAGCCAACAACAGAATGTTAAGGTTATGCTGTAAAAAAGCATGTGAAGTGATTGTGGGCGACACAGTCAGAGTTTGGGAGGGTGCTCTGGTAGGTAGACTGTGATTTCTCAGTAGTTTCATCTGCAGATTTTATACAATGTAATTTAAATCAAGAAAAGTGCACTGCATGCACTCTGCTCTTGGAGGCAATTAAGATCTTGGGTGTTGAATCGGAGTATTAGACAGACAGAGAATTCAGGGTTCAACAGTTCCCATCTGTTGATGCTTCTCAACGGGTTTTATATCAGCTATCATTATTCCTGCATTACATGGCTTTGCTACCTCTTTCTTCATCAACACCTTGGGGTAAATAATTGCCAGAGCGTGTGACAAAATGGCCGGTGGACAAGTCATGTGTGCGCAACTCTTTGGTTAATTTGAAGCCTTGATGCAGGGCCTGGCTCACTTCTGTTAGATTATTTCAAACAAGTGTCCACAGCCATGTGCCATGACTAAATTATTAACTGTGTATTTCATAATGTTACTGACAATATGTTAACGTGTTTTTTCGCCTCCCCCTGCCGTGAACAGATGGGTCCTTTTACTTTATTTTCCACATCAAGTATGATTATTTCTTTGTGCCAAAAGCCACCTGCCGTTCCTTGGTCTCTGTTCTAATTATTTATGTTGGTAACACACAGCAGGACTTGTTATCAGTTGGATGGTATCTTAATAAAGGAAGGCACATCAACATATTGACATCATGTTCAAGGGGAAAATTTATCATCACGCAAAAGCGGGCAGAGGGGGGTACCAGAGCGGATCAGGCCATGTGCCAACACCTCCAAATCTGACCTCCTTTTGTTCCCTGACTCCTGAGTTCCCTCTCCAGCACACATCTGAGGAACCATGTGATGATAATTAGGTGAAAGCCCATTAAAAAGTCAAATAAGAGAGAATACATTATCATTGAGGCACCAGGACCTGATGATTTTCAGTTGTGTGTGACAGAAAAGGACGAAGGCGTCCAACTGCTGTTTGGAAAAGACAAAAAAGTCACTACTTGTTTGTGGCGCGCAAAAGGTGTGATCACACCTTGTATTCTTTGTATTGTCCAGTTCCTGGTGGAAAAGTTAACTGTGTCGCATTCTTTTTTCTATTGCTGCTCACAACTACAGCTTTTAAACAAAAGTGTGAACTCAAAAGTGGCTTGTTTATTGGACAGAGTTAGGGAATGGTTTTTATACATACAGAGAGGTAGTAGACAAACAAATCCAAGTCAAGTCTCTGTATTTCTGCCAAAGAATAAATGATTCTGTATGATATTAGCAACAAGACTTTGAACACAGAGGGCAAAATAGAGAGTTTGCCTGTGACACAACACCTGAAGCTGTTTAAAAAACGACTTTTTCTTATCTGCTGCCTATAGTTTTAGGTTCGCACTCAACACAAGACAAAGACAAGCAAATCTTTTAGCTTCTGACCCACACTTCATCAGCGTTCGTGTGTAAAGGTTAGGGAAAGATCCCAGTCATGATTTGTGTGTCCACCTTTGCTATACAGTACATTGTAAACTTTAGATAACAAACAATCAGTATTATTGCCTCACGAGGTATGAGGAGGTCTTTGATTCAGAAGTCGTCATGTTCTCTCTGTTGACGCGGTTTATTTCCTCATTATGTAAAAATGCTGATTAAAATATAAGTTAATAGATTATACAGAAACTGATGAAAAATAAGTACATTTTACATTGCTTTTTTTCACAAATGATGCTGACTTGGCCAATTAAACTGAGTGAGCAAAAAAAAAAAAAAATCCTTACTCCATCAGTGCTTATTAGGACACAAGGGAAACATTACATCAATGATTCCCCTCAGAGCTAGAGAATGAAGATTGAGTCAAATATTGCAAATAAAAGTAGCAATTAAGTTAAGTATTAATGGCATTTCAAAGCATCCTGTCATGGGGATGGGTCACTCTTAATCAGAGCTCAACTGTTCTAAAATGTAGAACACTTACAATTAAACATACTCAATACTTTAATCCCTGAGAGCTAAAATGAATACACTGTAATTACAATTTCACATGTACAGCTCTGCTTGTTTCTAATGTGACTGGAAATGGGTTCAAAAATATGTCATTGATGACGGTCGGTGCATTATAATTACAGATTCCTCTATCCTTACAAAGCTTTTCTACCAAATACAAAAGCCACCGTATTACCCCACGAGAAGGGCAGTAAGCCATTGTAGCACTCCCATTATGAAGGCAGATTTAAAAGGGTTACAAAACCTTTATCTACCCATTTAAGAACATATATGGGTTCACAGTATCCACAAGAGTGCAGTGAGGAAAAGCCATTGTGGAGCTCAGACAATGCACTGACCATAAATCTATAATAGCCTTTAGGATTAAAGAATATGCTCTCTGAGTTTAATTACATATTGCTTCTGAGAGGTTTACCCTGCTGGGATGGAGAGGCACACTGCTGCTCCCAGTGACTGCAGATGAGGGACAGACGGCCAGAAAATTAACAGAAGGATTTTTTAAATCTGAACTAGTGAAAGTTTTTTGTGTGTTAATGCATCCTCGTTCACTGCCATGTGGATAGAAGGAGAACTTAAAAGTATATCTTATAAAGACAGACACGTCAGTGCGTACACATACAGCACATCATGTCAAACCCACCTACTCTCACTACAGTATACTCTTATTTCCTCTTCCTGTTATTAAAGCAGGAGTTTACATACAAATAACTGTCCCGTTGAATTGAGATGAAAGCGATTAAACCTACAACTGGGTCAGCTCAAAAGCTTTAAAACATTACTGACACTACTATCCTATAATTAATAGAAACGGCGCTGGACAGTGCAGCATTCAAGATTTTGCATTTAAAATTGGCAGCAGTAATGGAATTAGTCACAATTTGATAGGTGTCTATTAGTGCCCTCCTGGTCTCATTTCACATTATAAAACAAAAAAGTAAAGTGCATTCTTTTCTTGAGCACTGTCTATCAGAACACGAAACTTTAGGACTGAGTGAGATTTAGATTTAATAGGTGTTAATAGTTTGTTTAACAAGTTCTACCTGACATAGTTGAAATGTAAGACAATATGATCTAAAGTCTAGATCACAATAATTGTGGCATATCTCAGAGATCAAAAATGTATCTTTTTTTTTTAATAAGTACTTTTTATATGTTTGTCTGGATTAATCACAGTATGACCATTTAAAGAGTCTGGACTAAACTTTCGGCTGATTTGATAGCTGAGAGTCATTAGTTGTTTTTACTACACAATATATGTATTAAAACCTGAGATGAGTGTGAATTGAAGTTGGTAAGAGATTTGGTAATTTGGATAAAGTTTGTAAAGCAACATCAACGGCACATTTTCTTGCAGCTTTCTTGCACACTCTGGTGCACAGGGAGCGATGTATTTCACGTTTCCTGAGTTATCATTCATGAGCAGTGACAGAACAGAGCATGTTATGCTAACAACATGTAGTACAAAAAACACCATGTATAATATGAAGAAAACAAAAGTCACTTTTTATTATCAAACAGCTGCAAGGATGCAGGGGGAGGTATGCATGGTATGCATGGGGGAGCTAACTGTACTAACCAGGCTACAGAGGGAGTATGGAGAGTGCAGCATCAGAGAGACATGGTTGAATGAACTCACTTTGGACCCACTGGTAACTCTGGACAGCTTTCAACTTGTGAGACTGGAGAGCAAAGGAGAGCGGACAGCTGAGGACAGACAGGAAAACAGGGAGAACGAGGGGGATACATAGACATAGCAAAGGAAACATCTGTAGACCACAGGTCCATAAGTATGCGTTATTATGGAAACATCTTTTCTTATTACTGTCAATGTTCTCTCTCTACTGCTGAGCGTTCTGGAGGTGACAGGCTGTGTTTAGGGAACTGCAAAGATGGCCATATGTTTCCACTACTCTGAAGGGACTGTACAGTGGTGAATGTAGGTTAGTATTAGTGTAGGTTAATATTTCATTGAACTTCTTCAAAACTCCCATTGTGCTCCAGAGAAGACACCTGAGATGATCTGCTCAAGCATAGCTCAAGTGTTTTGGTTACTGAATACTTTGAGTCTTTGTGTTACACGATACTACCTGCAATGTCACAGGAAACGAATTCATTAAAACCCTGTGAGCAGTTGTTTGATTTATAGCAGGTCTTGGATCCCTTCCTTTGAATTATAAAGTCTTGCAATTAACAGATTGAAAGGACATTTAACCCTGTGTGGAGGGTGTGCTGGGAATTACAATGAATGATGCAGAAGTTTAGTAGCAAGAAAGTTTAAAACAACCAGAAATGCTTACCAAGTAGAAGCAGAGAAGTTCTCCACAGTACTGTAAGACAGTAGGACAATAATTCAGCAAGTTATGGAAATTACTTCTATTGAGCACACTCTTTTAAAGAATATTGGTTAGATTATTACGCTGGTTTAATTAGTATGCAAATGTATTTCTTTATGATCACTTTCCTTCTTTCTTCATTATATTTCATCTCTCTATTTATCCTTCAAGAAAGGGAAAGATTCAATTCACTTTGTCTTGTGTTAGAGCGCTAATTTATTGCTCTGTAATTAATTTCAAATACATTACCCATTAATCAGACACATCTGTACAATTATGTGCACAGAATTTCTTTTCCAATGGCTGAACTTACCTGTCTATTCTGCAGTCTCACCCATTTACCATCAAGGGCATTTCATTTAACAACTTAGCAGAGGTCAAACAAGCATTTGAAGTGATATTTGACTTGGCTGAAGTGTTTTTTTAGTGCCAATATAGTACTTCTCAGAGGTCTTGAAATCAATTATGCTTGCTCGTCTTTATCAATTTGGGAAGTAAAAAAGCAGACGCAGCAGACTAAACTACTGTAGTAGTTGTCAAACTGGGATTCAAGAGGCCTGTCAGAAGTTACACAAGATCACCTCAGTGAGTCACATGGTACAATATAATATATACAATAACCAGTATACTACTACAGATGTACTGTTGAGGTATAAAAGATCCAAAAGAGACACCCACTGATGCAGTTTCCAGGTGACACTTGCAGAAGCCAGTACAGAAAGCTGTTCACCAGAGGGTCTCATCATATTGCAGCTACAGTATAAGGCTTAACAGAGAGATCAGTCAGACCTTAATCTCTCCATAAATGTCCATGCATGCCTTACTCTCCACCTCTACTCTTATTCAGATAATGTTTAATTCCCATAATCCACTGCCCTGACTGTGGTTTGAATTAATGTAAGCCCATAGACTTCACAGCTAAATGAAACAAGACCCTATTGTTGTCACAACAACGTATATATATTACCGCAAGGAGGAGGGGGGTTGATTAAATCGTCCCCTTCCTGTGCACTGCTATCAGTGCTTTGTTTTTTTAATCATTGCTGACTAATAAGACCCCACGGAGCATCCAGGCCCGCAATGAACACGATTACATTGTGGCAGATCACCTGCGCTAACCTTCTGTCGAGTTACAATGCCTGTGATGTACTGTGACTGCTTCAATCAAAGCAGCAGATTTGAATATCCACAAGACTTTCCAGTAACAGCCTCCATGTGAGATTTATGCCCTCATTGAGAAAATTACATTCACTCCCTGTCCTCACTGTTTGGCATCCATTACAGTTCATTATTATCTTCTGAAGCCGTACAGCTCTGTAATAAAAGGGGAAAAAAAGAAAAGCGGAAGTTTGTGCCTAGATTGAGGCATAAATTGTCCCGTCCCTGCTGTTGCAAAACACTTGGCCGTATCTAATTATTTTCTTTCTCCACCTCAGTCTGTCTTTCTGTAAGCCCAGGCGTACTTTTTGACCAAAGTTGTGCAGCCTGGAATCATATTTGACTTATTTTTAGCCATGCTAGCAGCGTGGTGCTAGAAATGGAACTTGGTGCATCAGTCTCTTGGCCCAAAACTGTGGTCCAGGGCTGAACCATCTTGACAAGTACCGGATGGGTTGCCATGAAATTTGGGTCACACATTCATGGTCCACACTTTTTTTTTCCACAGAAAATATTGCTATTCTATGGGAATTAATCAAAATGCAAATTGTTAGCATATTAACACACACACACACACACACACACACAAACACACACACACACACACACACACACACACACCCTCTGTGATGTTGTACTGTGACGCTTGTCTTGGTCCGTTCTCCATGCAACTTCAAACCCGACCAGGAGCAGTTCAGAGTGTTTTGCCCGCAAGACATTGGTAACTTGTTGAAATATGGTAATTTTTCCCTTGTGATGTGTTTCCAAATATGTTTCTAAATAAGTAAATATGATACATAGTTGTTTTCTTTTTGGCTGTTTTTACAATCTGAAGTATTTTGAAAATTGACTGAGTTTTCTATGCCGTTTCTGTGCGTGACTTCTGCCCAGCTTGAGCTGCTCTGTGTAGATTGACGTGGGCTGCTCGTGGAATCCGTTGAGAAAAAACCCAAACAACAGCCACGTATTCTTGGTGAAGCTACGAACACTTCTGAAACAGATTGCGGCACTACGGATTGGGTTTGAACCACTGACTAAAATGGACGCATTGCATCCGTGCCTGGTTGAATTTGGCCTTTAGTCCTCTTCCAAATAAAACAGACTGACAATAAATGTCATCTAGACAGTTGCTTATACAGTATTTAGCTTATTCTTTTGTTAAAAAAAATGAATATCAGAAGAGATGATTGCCAAACCAGTAGATGTCCTTGTCTGTGCAACTTCTGTTCCTTTTCTGTTCACGTGAACAATATATAAGAAATGTCAGTTAACTTTTCTGCTGTAGTTCAGACCCAAACTGAAGGTGTTTTCATTCTCCCAAACACAAAAGACTATGTATCACGCATGTACTGTACTGTAAATGTCCTTGTCCCTCTCCTCCACGTATACAGTAAACAGGTGTTCTGGTTTGCTCTTTGGAACAATCAGAAAAGTATATTTTACATTTGTTGTTGACTTTTTTCCAAACCCATTATAAAGTCCTCAAGCTCTATGATGTTATAAATTTCAGGGTAAACACAGATTTCATTTTTCTCTAGTTGTCATTTCAGTTGTTACCATGGACATAGAGAAACAAATGTTTGGATATGACAGTGGTAGCAGCTAGGCTAACAGCTGGGACAGCCATGGGAGCAGGTGATGTTAGGGCTGATACTCTGCACCACACACACACACACACACACACACACACACACACACACACACACACACACACAGATATTACCCCCACCCCCCAACCTCCAACATGCTCGGTGAGGAGTCTTCATAAATAATCTTCCAGCAATCTGCCTCTCCCTCCACTCTCTTATTAATTACTTTTACGGCCAAAATCAAACATCTGTCATGCTAGAATATACAAATTAATTATGCAGCTTCTCCCCATCAAGATCCATATAACATTGTTCCTCAGAGCCTCACAGGCTTTCAGATGTAGAGGTAAGCGAACAAGATTGTTTATATCACTTAATTTCTTTTAAAAAGATCAGAGACTTGCCTCAAGAGAATTAAGAGAATTTATTTTTGTTTCACTAAAGCTTTTTATATTCACTGTTGAGGCGGATTTAAAGAGATTCAAGAGATTGACTCACAGAGCTCAATATGATTATTACATTTTTTGAACCATTACGTATCCAGGAAAACTCAACTAAACATACTTGTACTTGTACAGAAACAGACTCTAGATAAATAGTTATAAAACATCAGATCTGCATCGCATGTGATTGGGGTAAACATCACAGCCGGGTTTGACACTTTTAAATGCAGTATGAATGTAATCCAAAATATCAGTGCTGAGATATTTAGTACAGTCCTGTATATCTCAGGTTTTAGACCAAGTCTCCTGCTAAATGAGTGTGTGTGTGCAGAGAAAGATGATCTTCGAGGTCCACGGGCCCACTGACAGAAGACAGCTGTCTGCCCATCCTCCAGATCGGCTCTGAGGTGTCCTGGGACTCTGCCTGCTCGCAGGTCAGGACCCCAGAGGGGAGGCACCATTTGGTACCAGTTACCGAGCGGCAGGGGGCCGCCGGTGCCTTCCTGCCTCCTTTCAGTCACGGTAACACCGGCTACGTGAACTCGGGCAATTCCTGGCTGGCTGGCTGGCTGGCACGAGCAGGAGCTACCCATCATGCCACAGTGGTGAAGGGCCCGATGACCTTGAGACAGGCCGGGCTCCCCCTCCCTTGCTGTGCTGCAGACTGCTTATGAGAGGATGGATGGAGGCACATTTTGTACGGCTTGTGACTGAAAGAAACATGTGCTGCATGAGTGGAACTCACTGTGATGCATTTTCAACAAACCTTTATTGTGGGAAGGTTGACTGAGCATGCAGTAAAACTGTTAGTCTGCTGGAAATGTTGTTTATCAGCAACACCCATCTTTAACAGTTAAATGCATTTACACCTGGCATGGTTAAAGCACTCTGGAGCATTTTCTCACACAAAGGTGACTGATAATGGTGACTCTGTAGTACTGTGTGGTAGGCACAAGACTATTTCAGAGTATAGACAAATTGCTTCTGTACTAGTAGTAGTTACTCAATCTTTTTCTTTGTGGGTACCTAAGGTAAGTAAATCCTAGACAAACTAATTAAAAATAAAATAACAGCTGGCTATACGTACATTGTCCACTGACACACCCAGCAGACAAGGACATCCCATTGGAGTTTGTTTGCACCTGATGTAAGTCTAATAGTCACTTACAGTCTTTTGATCTCTGATTTGGTCTCCACCAACTCCTGAAAGGAATATCTGGCTCAGCTAGGTAGTCATGAACATTGTCTGTCAGCCATTTAGTGCTGGTTTTATATGGAGATCCAGTAGCCTCAATGATACAGCTTGCATGCACACGAGAAACAAAACTAGGCAGTAAAGCTGCAGAGTTGTGTTACATCAACATTTATATGTTCAAAGGAAAAGTCATGAGCTTTTAGGGTTTTCAACACAAGACAGCCGCCATTGTTTGTTCACTTTCTTGTTTCCTCAAAGTCACCTTCTTCCCAGTGACATCACAGCTCCTGAAAGATGGCTATGAAAAGTGCAAGTCACGGCAAGAATTTATTTATAAATGCCTAATCTGACACAGTGACCATCATAACAGAAAGAAATATTGTATTCGCACTTCTACTTGAACCCCAAAGCTGAAGATGGACTCTTTTGGCTCACTGTTGTTTCAAAAAGCAGTTGTGTACTGGTAAGTTAAGGTAGTATATCTTCTGATAAAATAGGGTTTTTAAGCTTGTCAATACCTTCACGAATAGTATCTATTATGTATAGAATCCTAAAATGCCTTTGGATCTGTGAAAATCACTCTGGTAAATCCCATCGGCTGTAAAGTCACCTGTATGTACCTGCTGTTCTTAAAGCCTTTTTGTCTTTGTCATCGAACAAAAAACAAAACTTACCAATCCAAACAATTTATGACTGTTAAGCGTGGCAGCATATATTATGACAAACAACACATGCTCCATTATGCCAGCTGGTGTAATGATGTGGTAATGCCGGACTCATTAACTTCTGCACACAGTTTATGGTGGCCTTTTATGACAGAATTAATTGATTCGCACATGCATTAAAACAAAAATAACTGGAATGAAAACGCAGTTGGATGCTGGCCTCTAATCTGTCATAAACACTTCTGGTGGTAAAGCGGGATGACATTATTCATGTAAATGACTGGTCATATACACAATAAACAACCCCAAACAAGCCTTCAGTTTCACATCTAGCTTTGGATTTCTCACAGCACGCACACTACAGTTTAAAAATCTGCATCTTTAACAACTTAATTTATTACGGTACACATTTTTTTTCTTGAATCCTATAAATATATTTCTCTTCTCAAGGAATATCATTGTCAGTGGAGTCTTACTTGCAGCTGGGCTCTATGTTTGTTGTGAAACCATGTATGCTCATTAAGTCTTTATTCATTATTTGTTCAAATGAGCCATTAAATGGGGAGATAAATTTGAAATCACCTTCTGGGCGACTGCATTATACGCCAATAGTAGATAGTGGCTATGAACTTGTAGTAGATGTGCCATTGAACTTACAGTCTTAATAACTTGTTAACATTACTTACAGTATATGCTTTATTTACACCCTAACAAGAAGTAAGGGATTTTGGTTTATTGTCACAATTGGAAAGCCTTTCTTGTTCACAAAGATGTTCGAATTACAGTCAGATAAAAAGGCCAATCTTTTCTTTAAACATATTGCAGCACATGTTTCAGCTAGATCAGAAATAATAGCTATTCTATCAATTAGTTTGTCTATTGCAACCTCCAAGCTGATTCATTACAAGAATGGCAATATGATCTCTTTGTCATAGTAAGGTCACAGTTTAAATCTCTTTTTCTTGGAATGACCCAATAAAGAAACTCCAAAGAAAAAAAGGATTTTCTTGCAGCATATGTGACAGTGAAAGTCTGACATTTAATCAAAGATAGAGCTCACATCAAAACATGAGAAAGGGCTCAGGCTTTAGCCCCAGATGACTCACTACCCTGCCATTACCAACAATTTAAGCCATATGTTTAAGGATTTCCCTCGAATCTCCGAGATGAAATGAAGAAAGGATTTATCATTTCATTTTCTGCACTGCGGACGTGATGAGGGTCACATCAAATCAGTTCCAGCTTTCCATATTGAGGAAATGATTTTTATTTCTTGGGCTGGACTTCAAGGTAATTGTATACAAGCTGTGCTCCGTTTCAAACCCATAATGAATTCCTTAATCCGAATCTCACTGTTATGAACCGTGCAATTACTTACCCAGGGATAAATAATTCATCTTTTGAAGCTGGACAGACACTGTATTGGATTTAGTAAAGGACGCTCAATCAGTGTGTTACGTGTAAATTGCTTTCACTGCAATGTTTCACTCTCACCGGTGTTTCTGCAGAATGTGATGATGTGTTGCTGAAAATCATTATCTACAGTACAGCTGAAAAAAAAGGTTTTCTTGTCTTTGATACAGTCAACTTACAACTCTTTTGTGTTATCTGGAGAAGTGTTGGCAATGGTTTTTCTAGGAACAAGCATTCATGTTTGACCAATAAATAAATACATAAATAAATAAATAAATAAATAAAACAGCAGTGACAATTTTTTTTAAAACTGAGGTTGCTGAAGCTGCTAGCTTTTTACAAAGCTTTCGACCTTTAGTGGATTACTCGGCTGTCGTGACATGGCTCAGTTGTCATGTGTATACCACCGGAAAAAAGCTAATGGAACCTTGATTTCAGCCTTTTTTTCATACTATTTTTGACATATTTCAAGTTGATTCCATGATCAAACATGGCATTTTAATGTCTTTGTGTCACTAATCTTTAACTTTGCTTAGTGAAGAAGTGATAGATCATGAATTCTAAAACTTATGAAACCACTTTTAAAACTTTTAGCTGGTGCTACACAATACAACAATACAATCAAATACAGTTCTTTCATATGTGAGTGCCAAGTGCTACTGAATAGAGAGGCTTTCAAGTTTTTTTGGGACAAATGTAGAGACTTGTGCAAGCAGATGTTGAGTTATTTCTCATTTCATTCTTGAGGTAAAACATTACACAGAGATGCTTTGTCGCTGTAGCTCAGATTACAATGAGCCTTGGCCACCTTGGCCCAACAGCCGCTCAAGATTTCATGTCTGGGGCAATCCTTGTCACAGCTTGTATCACCTCACCGACAGATGTCAGCGAAATCAGCGACAGCCGATCATGCTGATCCCCCCCGTAATCATGTGCGATGATCCCGCCGTGACACGGAGCTGTGGGAAATATGTCCGTCAATACCATCGCCGCAGGCAGATACCAGCATACCCCTGCCCATGCCTACCACCTGCCCCCACATCCCTCCTTCCTTCACCCTCTTCCTCCCTCCTCCTTACTCCTTCCTTCCTCTATGAGCTGCTGCCTTTTCTCTTGATCTCTCCATTAAGCCTCTCCCCTCCTGGCTACTGTATGTCTAACTGCTTAGACATTTCTCTTTGACCCTTTTGACCCACGTTTCTCCTGGAGTGTCATTTCTAGTGTAACTGCAGGAATGACATGAAGGCTTTATGAGACACTGACTTATAATGTACACAGAGTAACATGAGGTAAAATCTGCGAGGAGAGCAGCATTGTTGGTATTTTTTTGCTGACCTTGTGTTTTTGGTCAGGTCATGCATGTCATAATGCTCACAGAGGGCTGGACAGCTGCTGTCCCTGACCAGCCCTTCCTCCCCATGGCCAGAGTTGCAGCTCTGTGAAAAAAGACCACCGCACAAACACAGTCTCCCGAAAACAGAATGTGGCATATGCTCAACTAAGGAAGCGGCATCAAACATTCTTGCAGAGCTCAGCTCTATGTGGCTTCTCTCCATGAAGGCCCTGCAAGGCAAAAGGTTTCCAAACAATTTTGTGTTTTCATGTTGAAACCCTGTATGAACAAAAACTCAGGTGCTTTGCATATTCACACATGCCTTGGGCTAGCACAGTTTCTGCTGCTAGCCTCTGTGTTTCCAACAAAACCTTGACAAAGGTCACAAACAATTTGCCGGATCCTGTTATTAAGAGAGCTTTAAAAAAAAAAAAAAAAAAAAACTCATGATCACTTTGCCCAGCAGCTAGCTTCATCATCTGTAGCCATTTTAACATATGCTTGCAAGATAATAAAAAATGTGGCATTAAACATGGCGGCAGATTGAATTTTGTTCCAGGCTACATATAGCAAGTCAATCCTTCCCCCTGGAAACCTATTTAATATAAGGTAGTTAATGCCACCAGTCATGATGATGTTTCTTGCATAATATAATTTATAGTGGATAGCGGTCCATAAATGGGAGGCATTGTAAAATATTTCCATTATGTGGGGAATGTCAGTGGGTAATAAAGGCTTTATTCTACTTTTTATGGCTCTCAATCTGTTGTTGTTCCCAGCAATTTTTAAATCTGTTAAAATTCAGTGAATATCTTAATGTGCATGTTAAAAGCAGGAAATATCAGTGAGTCTTTTACAAAGTGACTCTCGGGGCGCGACTTTTTGACTGAGCATAAAAAAGACTGCAAGTCCAGTAAAGTGAAAGTACATCAGCTAGACTCCTCTTTTTTTCTTTCTTTTTTTTTTATTACCCCGGCTTCTCTTTTTTTATGCAGAAATTATACATCTTTCTTTAACAGTGCTGTAAAGGTTACACAGTCATTTAAGCAGCAGTTCAGACAGATTGATGTTTATGTCATTACAGGAGCGGATGAAATGTGCTTCTCTCCTCTCTTACTCCAACATAAAGCAGAAATGAGCTTCATCCATTGATGACATTGGAGATACATTGGAGTCAAAGTTAGGGAGAGGAAGACAGCAGTTATTACCTGACAGTCTAGATGAGGGACATGCTGCTGTTATAACATAATGAAGAAGTGCCTCCTTCACTAGTCACTTATACTGGTGGTGTTGGAGCACATTTTCCATCACAGCAACAGAAGCAGAAGCAATTTAAAATTACTTTTTTTCTGGTGCATTTAATGGATGTTCAGGGATCTATGATTTTTTATTGACCACTATCAGTGATCAGAACCCCTACCCATACTTCTACTGTCCCAATACCTTCAGCATCTTATTATTGACATGAACACTGAAGTCTGGTTTCAAAGAGACTATTTATTTACTGTAGCTAATTGAATTCAGCATTAGAAAGAGATCATCCAGGACTCCACAAAGGCTGCACAATCCCCCACATTTGGCATTTTAATCTAAAAGAAAGAAAATTGTTAATAAAAACATAATAATGCATACAAATGTAATCTGCATCATGACTACATGCATCTTTTACATGTTTTGTAGCTGGGGGAAATTAAATTAAAAGATTTTTCTGACAGTAATCCTTGCAGAAAGGTTTTCTAGTGGTGTTTAAGGTGTGGTGCAAGAACATTCGAGAGACCTAAATAATAATATTCGAGGTATAATGTTTTTTTTTTGTTTGTTTTTTTCAGATTTAGCAGTGGAGTACAAGCCAACACATTAGTTGGGGCTCAGACACTCTTTGATGCTGCGACATGTAGATTAGTTTGTTATGGCTTATAGGGTTGCACCTGTCCTGCGTGACAGTGCCAATAAAGTCCATTCACATGGGTACATAATTATGGTCTTTTCTCTTGGCACACACTCAATATTTATGCCTTTATGCAAGGAAATCAAGCATTACTATAGCATCAGATAAGGCCAGCTTGTGCTTTCAACAACAACGGTTGACATTCTTCCGCAACAAATCCACCATCTTTACTGTTCCTCTCCTTGCTGCAGAGGACAAAAATATGTGGGCACTACCAAGACCAACCTCATTATTGTTGAATATGCTGCTGAGCTGACATATGCAGTGAATAAACTTTCTAAAACCTACTACATTGATTTCATCTTTTCTTTGTTTCACTAAATTGTCACTACTTCTTCTTGTTCTACTACTTTCATGGCACTATGACTTGTAGGGGCTAATTAATGCTGAAATTATACAGATATGGCCATTTTGAAGTCTTTCTTCTCCATGATTCACAGAATTATTGCTGCTCTTTGTCTCCAAACCCAAAAGAAATGATTTTCAGGCTCTCTTCAGTTACATAAAAAGTTCAGATAACATTTAAGAATTCTTGTTATACTCATTTGGTTTTGCTGTATCATTTGAAAAAGAAGATTGTCTGTAGTGTTAATGCATGGCTAATTTTACTGGGGCTGGGGCTGCCTGGACAGCACACCACCAAGCCCATAAAACAGCAGCAACAGTGATATGATAACAGTATTGGATTCACTCAGCCAGAACATCCCATACTGTAGATAGCTCTCTCCCTCTGAGATGCACCTTTTTTGATTATGCACCAAGAGATCATAGAAAAGAAGATCTGCATCTGAGATTCTTCCTTAATTAATACAGACATAAACTTGTCTAGTTGAAACCCCGACTTTAGCTTAATCAGCTTTCTGTGGAGCTGGAGGCTCTTCGGGAACCCACCACCCCCACTCTCACTACTCTCCTACCATCCCCCATCCTTCACCCCTTTACACTCCTTGACATGTGTTTGTTTATTTATATTTCAAAATATCATCCGCCCACAAACATCTGTCCAACCCTCCCCAAGAAGGAATAATCCACAAGATGAAAATGTGTCTCAATATGTCTCAGTATGAGCTTAGCCTATAAAACGCTGCAGTTTGACCTTGATCGGCCCACCTGACCCTCCAGCCTCCCATCCCAAAAACATACACTCTAATGAATGCATGAATACATGTTATGAATTAAGCATCTCCTTTTTTTGGGGATTTAGGGATCAGGCATCTTTAAACCACCTCTTTTAAAGTGCGTCAATATGCTCTGTGTAGTCTTTGGTGTTGTAATCTTAGGGAACGACATGAAATCAGATCAAAGTGTAGTTAGAAGGTGACGAGCTGAAGGTCTGTTCTTGTGTTTTTTGGCAACAGCTTGAGAGGCGGGACAGATTGTCGTTTACTTGGTTTTGGGCACTTAGTGCATTCTGGTTCTTAGATTTTGGATCATACAGTAATATCTGATGTATCTTTCTGTGAATTAGCATTAACATGTTTTAATCATTTTTCTTTAAGTTGGAATCACATTATGTTCTGAAGCACACGTTTTATTGGATACCTTTATGTTTAACGTAGGGGGAAAGAACGGAAGGCAAGTAAGAAAATAACTCTGAAGAAGATGGAAAACATTTGAACAAACAGTTTTAATCAGGCTACCTGACAAAGTTGAGTCAAAGATGATAACGTTAACTTTCTGTCCAACTTCTGACAGCTAAATTAACATAAAACCTTGAAGAGAAACTCTTCAGCAATAAAACAAGCATGCCACAAAGGCCCCATCTGTACCTACATGCCCTGTCTTGCTTGCATGCATTTGTGTGAACTCTGTTCAAATTGGACACAATACGTACCTCAGAATAAGTTGTAATTACTGCTATTATGATGTTAGAATGCATCCATAAGGCACACTGGAGGATAAAACCTTTCCAGTGCCTTCTAGCCTTCTACATCCACACAAAAGCATAACAGCACTGAGGAAATCTTTTTTTTCTTTTTTTCTTTTTTCTTTTTTATAACAAAAGTAGTCTGCACTGAGGGCGACTATGGCTGAGCGGTCGTGCAACCTGGAGAGCTTTAGTGAGAGGAGTCAAGGGAACACAGGCAGGGAGGCAGGGACATCAGCGCGATCTGCAACACTAGTCACGGCAGATGGACATATCACAAGGCCCGGCGCGAAGTTGCTATAACACATAATGTTGTTTGTGCCATGTTTCCAGTTCTCAGTGCTGGGCAACCAGCACAAAGGCCTGGATCCTGAACTGAAACAGCTTGACTCGGTGTAATGAAATTGCCTGGATCCCAAGTGCATCCTCCTTTCTGCATCGCTTTATCGGAACGATCACATTGCCAGACACAATAGGAAAAGCCCGAGAGGACATAGAAGATGCTTCTCTGCACGTTTTTTGGCGAGGACTTGAAATGAGATGCGACTTTTTCAGTTTGTTGTGGTGGAAGTAGTTGTAGTACTTGAGTGCAAAAAAAAAAAACGCATGGATATAATTTGGTGAATATTGGTCTCTTCTGTTGTCTCCCCCAACTTCCTTCCATTCTCTGCTTGTATTTGCTCCCCCTCCCACCTGCTCAGCATGGAGCCATGTTTAAATGATCCTCCCTGTTGTCTGCTGACGCTCAAAATCCAACAAAGCGAGTTTCACTTATCATGAGATGAAAAGATTATGAGCTCAAACATCACTTTAGTTATGGGTCAATAGCTTAGGGTCTTAATCTATTACCCCCCAAACTGCACCATCATCATTATCATCATCAAGGAGATCAGATCTTTGGCACAGATGTCTTTAGTTAATCTGTAGGGTGCAGAGAAATATGCAAAATTGGACTGTACAAGGATTCAGAGATGTGAGAAACTTTCACCGAGTAGCATCCAAAACTGTCACTGAGTCATGTGTAAGGCAAAATGTTTGTGTGAAATTAACGTGGACTTTGAGATATTATCCACTAATCTAACGCTTGTCGTGCTATCATTTGTTTTCACTTGATGTCCCGGCTCCCATCTGTAGCCAGTTTGCAGTAAACAATTTGTATATAAAATAAGAATAAAAAGAAGGATGGCTAAAATAATTATTCAAAAACATAAAATCAGCAATAGGAAATTTATAAACAGGGCAGAGTCATAAAAGGGGAAGTCAAAGCAAAACAAATCAAAGAAAAGGTCATTATATAAAAGGGAGCTCTATAAAACTAAGTTTTAATAGGTGGTTTAAAAGATGAAACAGATGTAGCAACCAGAGCCACAGACAGACCAGGGGTGTGATATTCAATGCAACTGGGAGCCAAAGCCGATCAGGTCTTATTTAGAATATGAATGAATATGTCATGCATTTAATTTGAATGGGGAAGCAAAATGGTGCCAATAATAAGGGCTACTTCATCATTGATTTGCCTTTATGTTACTTCCAAAAACAAAATATAAATACATGGTATCAAAACCAACATTATAATAATTATAACAAATATGCAGCTTTTGATAGATAAATTGAGCAACTGCAACCAACTTTTCAAAAGATTGATAACTAAATCTCACATTGGTGTGCACCTCCCTGTTGGTGGAAACATCAGAATAGTGTTTCTAATATTTGATTCTATTTTTATGTTATGTTCTAATTTATGCTTTGAAGAAAGAGAATTAATAGTGCTATAACTATTTAGGAGTCAGGTTGGAGTATGACAACATTTTCTAGAAATCTGTATGTTCTCTCACTGTGTACAATTCAACCTCAATCACTGCAGTGTTTGTACCTTCCAACAACAGCAAAAAAAATCATCATCATGATTGGATGCATGGTGAACCAGATAATCCAATCTAAACACCACATTGGATGGATATTACACAGAACAGATTTAAGACTTTATAAATGACAACCTTCCAGAAGGTCAAAAGTGCAGGAAGATCACATTGTAATATTGAATTTAAAGAGGGAATAAAGGGAAGTGTGGAAACTACTTCAACAACAAGACCCAAAAATATGAAAGGTTAAATACAGAGGGAAAACAATACAAACAAATCCAGTATAAGCAACAAGTACAATTTTAAAATGGCACACTGAAAAGGAGGTTCCTTTCAGATTATAGTAGTACTGATATATTGTTACATGCATAATACTTAAGAGCAGTGTATCAAGCTGCATGTCAAAGGATCTAGAGATGTCCTGAGCCAATCTTAAGGATCGGTATTGACATTATATTATGTTTTGATGGATCGGTGTCAGGTAAACTGGATCATGATCTTTCTTTACTGTTTCGTCCACCTCAGCCTGCTGGTGTTGCGATGCTGCCCTCCTCTATGATAGCTCAGTTCTACAGTGCATGTGGGAGTGAAAATCAGTGTGTGAATGTATGCATACGTATTTATTTGCCTGTACCAGTGAGTGACTTCTGAGTGCTACCACAAGGATTAGCAAAAACACACGGATAATTATCATTAGCAGGATCAGTTTACAAAGCATTCAGGTAATCGCTTCACATTTTGAGCTGGCTGACTGTAATATCGGGTAAGGTCATATCAGCTGTCACTAAATAACGTGTCAGGTGTCGGGGGTTGTGTGCTCTGCTCTTTAACACCACTTTACAGTCAAGGTGGACAGAGTGTTGTAGTTCCCACAACATCAACAGAGGGCCAAAACAAACTTGGGACCGACTTTATCTCTGTTCTTACTTTAAAAGCTGCCAACAAGTGAATTTCCCCGTTGTGGGATCAATAAAGTATTATCTTAACAAGCACTTAGTACATGCATGATACAGACATACTGAAAAATAACGGAAAGATTTGACACCAGAGAACAAAATGGTTGGTTAGGTAATGTATGGAGAGACAATCTCTTCCTAGCATGAAGAAGAAACTATGTTGGCTGTGGAACTTGCGCAAAAAGCAAAAGGCCCAGTGTCAGTGTTTGGTTTGTCAGTTCTGGGCTACTGTAGAAACCAGTGCAGTGGCAGTGCAGCATGACCTGCTCTGTCTGTAGATATAAAGGGTTTGTTTCATGGTAGCACAGGGATTCTTATTTTAATGAAAACATAGTGCCATGGGTGATTGATTCCAAAATGTAAAATGATTGGAAAGAGAAGATCCAGAGTCTTTTTCATAGAACTTTCTAGCAGCACATACTATACATGCCCTTATCCTATCACCTACAGGGCATGAAACACTTTCACAGTACTGTAGTGCTGTGCATAAAACAGCTGCTTTAGTAAGTGTCAAACTAATATCGAAAAATAACTTGGCCCTTAATATCTTGAGCAGGAGAGAGACCTACAGTAAGAAAATTAAAAACGCCTAGGTATGATTGATGTGGGACAGGAGTGAAGGTCTGGACCTCAAAGTATCTTTGACTCTGTCGTCTGTGTAGAGAGAGTGATTCTTTGCATGCCGATTAAATTTTGAAGTATAAGGCCACATTACCTTTTCTTCCAGTGATTTATCACCCAGTTCCCTTGACTATGTCCGAGGGCTTCAGACACCTGGGTGTGATTTATTACTTGTGGTTCATTTAAGTTCTTGAATAAACATTGTGGAAAGTTTCATTAATATCCAGAAAGATTGGACAAAAATAATACCTTTGCTAAAGTGAAATTCTGCAGTACTTTGTATGTAAATATCTCAGACAGGCCAAGGGTAAATGCATTTACCAGATCAGAGGTAAAATGGCTGCATGTTTTACAGCAGTGTCAATTTGAAGGAAATCCTTTCGTTACTCTAATGATGTATTCGTGTTGGGAAATCACCAATTTAGCCATAACATACAGGTGAATTTAGGCTCTGGCCAGTCAAGGTTTGACATTTTTGTTTGCTCTTCTAGTGCAATCAATCAAAAGTAGTTGTTTTGAACCATAGTTCTTGCAACCAAGCAACTGTAGTTACCTGAATGTTACTCAACCTTAACCATAGACTTGCAGATTAGCTATCTATTAGATATCTATGAAGAATTTCTATATATGTGTGTGTGTGTGTGTATATGTACATTTTAAAACATTTTGGAAGGCAATAATAAATGACCAGTCTTGTTATTTCATCTGGAAGACTTGTTGGGATAATCTTTACAAAGCACAATTCAAGTGGGACAAACTTACATTTTATTTAAAACGGAGGATTGCTTCTCTGGATTAAAGCTGAAAATATGCAGTAATTCTGCAAAAATACATGTAAACCTACACAGAAAAGGTTTTTATGAATACCTGCACATGAAGCAAGCTGATTGGTTTCAGGGGGAGGCGGTGTTTCAAATCTGAGAAGAACAGCACCAACTTGAAACTAAGACTAATTAAAACCTTTTTGTCTTATGACAGTGTTTCCTTCCTTAAACTTTTTTTTTCGCTCTTTCATGTTGCTTGTTTCTTTATCTGTGTTTAATAATGTGATGTTCCTTCATTGTGGGTTGCTCTTCTCTACAAAGAAGCATCAGCTGAATAACGCCTTAAATCTGCAACATAATGATAGCCTCAAACCCAGATGAAGCTAACTTTCCACTTGACAAAAGCTGTTTATATTCAGCTTGTTAAATCCATCTCAACAGTCTGACTTTGGTTGAAGTGATACGTCGCATTAGCGTGGTGGAGATTTTAATTAACGCTAAAAACAACAGGCATTTGTTGCTGCTCACTTTGACAGTGCAGATATGAAAAGTGAAGTCTGTGTCCATATGAAGCAGCTCATCCCGGTCTGCAATTCAGCTCAGGGATACTTCTTGGACGACGTGTGGCTGGTGCGGCTCAGTGTAGGGGGTAAGCCATTAGTTCCATCATTAACATTCCTTTGTGCTGCACTGCTAGCGCAGAAGGCTTATTTAATTAAATCAGCAAGGAGTGCAACAGCAGTCGCCATAAGGCGTTTATTTGTCTATAGGTTTGCCTGCGGTCCCATTCGTCCAGGCACGCAGTCACAGGGTTGTGGGGCATATTTTCACATTAAGCTCAAGGAAGGAACAGCTCCTCCTCATCACAACGAATCTGAGCGCAGCTGCTTGTTTACTGTGTGATTCTTTGTGAGGGGAAAGCAGTGTTTTTTTGTTTTTTTCACATCTCTGGAGCTGAGCTGCTGGCTAGTGTGTGGTTGTGTGCATGTGTGTGTGTACCGTGTATGTGTATGTGGTATTAAACTTCTCTGGTGTCAGAACACATGGATAATATTTGAAAAAAATAAAACTTGTTTGAACAGACATAAAAGGGAAAACTAAAAAGTAAGTAGGAATTTTTCAAGATCTGTAATTTGTAATTTATGTTTTAAAGTCCATGACCAGATGCTATAAGAACATTTAAAAAACAACCACAGGGTTCTTCTATCATTAGTGTTCTTCCAACTATATGGCAACAGTTTGTATTTGGCCCTTTCCTGTTTCAACATAACAACACTGCCCCATGCATAAAGAAATCTGTGGTTGACAATCACATCAGTGGCCGATTTCTACAATGCTGCTGGGCAAATCTGTGCAGCCAGGTTGCAAAACTTGGGGAAAGCCTGAAAAAAGGAGACTGGTATAGCAGCAGATTTTTGTCCATGGATTTGAAATGGTATGTTCAGCAATCACATTCAGGTGTAATGTATGGGTGTCCACATACTTTTAAATTGTATTGAAATACATGTTTACAGCAACTATTTTCCAACATATTTAATGAATTTGAAAGAACTCTCAGAATTGCTTTTACACAGACTTTAAATGTTTTTATAGGTCACTGTGATTTGCTAGTGTAGTTGGGTTAATTTAGTTAATTAAATTAAAAATTGTAAATGTGTTTTTGTTTGTGAGTGTCAAGTCAGATATTTGGTCCATTTTTACTGCACTGTGCAAACAAAAGTTTTACAAGTTTGTGAATCCACTTTTTTCCCTAATTAAAAAAGTGTGGTAAAAATTTGGTTTGTGTGTGTGAATGAGTGTGTAAAATGCCCTTTCCTGTTGTGTGTCACTTGAATCATAACATTCCTCTGTTTTTTATAGCTCTTTATTTTGTTCAACATTTTTCTTCACACGTCAGTAAAGTCGTGTTTATATGTGGAAACGAGAAGCCTTTGCCTGTTTGCGTCTTCGCGCCCACTCGCCGTTGCATTTATGGTTGCTTGTGCATGCTTGCGAACGCGCATGCCTGCACACATGCCTTCGCATCTGTGTTTATAATATGTGCATGTGCTCTCTGACAGAGTGGCAAGAGCACAGAAGGATTTCCCCAGCGTCCCAGGTGCCGGAGTGTGTGTTCAGTGGAGGGTGAGGACCATCTGCCGGGGCTGGGTGAAATCAGTGCAACATGCAGGTGCTGAGGTATTTACCCCGGCATGCAAGGTAAAAAAAAACAAAAGCAGGGGGTGGGGGGGTCACAACCCACAGAGAGCGGGGTGTTTGGCCTAGAAAATTCAGACCTCATGGTCAAGTGCAGCATGCATAATTTAAAGGTCTGTCACACTTCTTTTTTTTAGTTTGAACATGAAAAACTGGTGTATTTAAAGGATGTAATCTATATCCAATCTGTATCCAATCCATAATTCTGTATAAATAAATGTCCATTCTGATGCTGTCTATCATTGATCATTTACTCAGTAGTCAGTTCTCAAAATATCTTCTGCAATTGCGGTTCTATACATTTTTTCTCACAGAAAACCAGAAGGGGTGTAAAGATGAATGAATATGTATCTGTGATCTCTCCTGTCTAGTATCCCAATTGCATCTCTATTGGACAATTCTCCTGCACTTCATGATTGTTATCCATTGCCAATGGTCAGTGCCAACACAGGAAATTCATCAGAGTTCATCTCCCATCACAGACCAGATCTGTGATATCTGTTCAGATATTATAGAAAACATCATCCCTAGACAAATTTTGGGATTGAACCTAACCCGAGTTTGTCCTGAATAATTTCACAGTATTAAAGTTCTTGCAATGAAGTTACCTTCAATATCATTTAGGATAATATTAAAGGCCACTGCACAGCAATAACTTACATGTCCTTTTTAAAAGCATATAGCGTATTCCACTTTGGTATGTTCAACAGCTTCTGATAAATTCAAGCAGAGAATCTTAATGTGGCTGCCTGGAACATTGCACACATACAGTATGTAATAGAGTAAGGAAACACGTCATTCCAAAACCATGGGCATTAATCTGCTCCTGTAACAGCTTCCACCCTTTTTGGGAAAGCTTTTCACCGGATTTTGGAACCTGGCTACAGGAATTTGCTCCCATTCAGCCACAAGAGGTCTGGCTCAAAGTCAGCGTTCCAGTTTATTCCAAAGGTGTTAGATGGGGTCAGGACTCTGTGCAGGCCAGTCAAGTTCTTCACACCACACAGGGCAAACTATTACTATTGACCTGGAGCCTTGTCATGTTACAACAGGAAATGTCTTTCTCCAAACTGTAGCCACAATGTTGGAAGTGCACTATTGTCATCGTATGCCATTTCTTTTATTGAGCATAATGGATTAGCCTGTCCCCTAATTAAAGGGTGTCCACATTTGTGTTTGACGTCTTGCTTTTTTGTTGTTTTTACCTTTCCCTTTTTTTTTCTGATCTGCATTGACTATACTTCCATTTTTCTTTATGTTTCTTTTCACCCATCATTTATATTTATTAGTATCAAACCTCAACTTTACCTCAACTTTATAAATCCAGCTACCAGATCAAGATCATTCATCAAACTGCAAGCCTCAGTATACATGTCTTGTCCGACACCTAGCAAGAGCACACCAACAGTATGCCATCAATATATATAACACATGCTCATAGCATAAACCAATTAATTCTGCTTCCATTATTTATGATCTGCCTCAGTCATTGAGGACACCGGGATGTTGAAATACACACGGCTTAGAGCCGTCCAGTCTGCCATACATAATTCTTTTTGATGAATTGTTGTACAGATGTTTGCATGTTCTGTCTGCAGACTGCAGTACACGCACTCAACAAAACCAAACGTTTCACTGTAATCCTGCATGCAGGGAGGGCGGGTGGATCAAATTAAACAGTTATGCTTATCTAAACTATTTATTAAAGAACCATATCCGAGATATAATCCTAATATGTTATCAAGAGCCGGGGGGATTTCGGACGTACGCGCAGTACAGAAATCCAGGTGTACAGGGTCATAAATCGGGGGATTAGCGGAAAGGTTATTGTAATTTTTTAAATAACACAAAAGCAGATTTCATTATTAAAAGGCTGAACGGACCATCTGGGAGGCAGAAAGTACTTTGGTTTCATCCACTGCGCTGTGCTGTACTGTACCTCCATACACCAATTATTATTATTGTTTTTCATCAACTCAGACCACCAGGACAGTTTAAATGAAAAGCATTTACAAGAGGATATCTGATCATGTACTATGAGGACACCACAGTCTCTAGGAATAGATTAACAGACTGTACTAGTCTGAGTTATATCAGAATGACATTATTCACCATGTACAATGGTTTTACAGTAAGAGTGGGAGGCTTAATCTGTACAAAGAGCACACCGGTACAAACACCGGGATACAGATTGTGCTGTACTATTTCCATTGGTTTAACCTGAATTTTATATGTCACATCACGGTGAGCAGCTGTGAAAATCACTGTTAAGCATTGCATCTGCTGACCTGAAATGTCACTGAAAAAGTCTCTACATTATCTGTGCATGGCAACAGCAGCATGGGTATGGTTAGGAAAGGTCATGGTTCAGAAAAATACACTATGGTTTTGGCAACTAAAATATTTGAGTATGGCTGAAAGTGGCTAACGTTTAAAAGAATGCTAACATGAATGTCATGTCTGCTGTTCTGTGACTAAAGGTGACCTCAGGTCAGGCCACATGGATGTCAAAACTATCTCTATAAACCCATCCACCACCCTGACTTCCACACACGGTCTGCTTCAATATAGAGCATACTACTTCCTGCGCGACACTTGATGTTGGCACTTCAAGTAAATTGTCCAATGTAAATGTCATTCCTGTGGTTAAACTTGCTTGTGTGTGGAGGGGGGAAACAGATATGGAAGCCAATAGCTGTGACAGTTTCCAATAAATAAATCTTCCATCCACTGTTCTGCTTACTGAACTTTCACAGACTGCTCATTCTTTGAAAATGACCTCTTCTTTTTGGTCATAGTGGTCATTTAAATTAATTCCATGTCATGAAAACAACCCAGGATTGCCCATTGAATGGAGCTAAGTGCTATACAGTAAACTGAGTCTGTTTAGCAATAAGCAATAATGATTATATCCAGTTATTTCTCTTTTCTCAAGTTTGTTACACCAAAAAAGCTCATAGCGAGTAAAATGATCTACAACCCCAAACACACAAGAAAGTAGGTGGGAAAAAAAAAGTCAGAAAAAAGAAGTGCTGACAGATACAGACTCTGTGTGCTGTGCTGCTGTGCTCATGTTCGTCAATGACTCCCTTTGCAGACTCATGTGACACAAGCCACCTCGTTTTTGAACTGCGCTTGCAGCTTTCTGTGACAGGTATGCCAGTCGGCATCAACATATCCAGCAACAACAGCCGCAACTCACGGCCCAGAGGTTCATCCGTTCTGACGGATATTTTCTGTTTGTTGCCCGAGGGATTACAGGCCCCTATGAAACAAAGGCACAAACATAATGTTTTGTGTTGGAGCTACTTCTATCTGCTGTCTGCTGCAAAGACCATGCACTATAATAATAAAATAAAATAGAAGTGGATCTATATTTGCTATGTTGTCTCTGTGTTATCTTGTGTTTTTACTTAAGTCTTACAGTACTGTATGATTTAAGAAGAATATACAACTGTCTCTCAATCCACCGGTTACAGACAATTGACTGTAACTCTTGGCAATGGAAACTGATGATCTGAAACCTGTTTGTGTTAGAAGAAAAACTGCATCAAGTTGGAGATTTGCAATCACATAACTTGATCCTGGTCATAATGACTTATAAATGAAGATGTAGCCCTTAAAGTACATTATAAAACTACATAGACTACATCAAACAAATGGCTGCCAAACTAAAACTGCATTTTGACTTTATCCTGTAGCTACAGCAGCTTCAAAGATGTTAAGAAGAGAAGCAAATAAAGCCTATCTGCAACCACTGATTTAATCAGGACAGCTTTTTCTTATATGTGTGACAAAATAATCTCAACTCACATTCTACATACAGTTTTCAACCAGATCTCCCATGTCACATTACTTATTTCCTTTGCATTTTGTCAAGGACATCTAGGCCTGTGACCTTCTGCTGACAGGACACTCTCTTTAACAATCAGGCCCAGTCTGCCACTTCACAACATGGCCAAATCCCCCAGACTTCTCATTTTACCACGGCAGCGCAGACTGTTGGTATTTACAGATGATGAGCACGCTCAGTAGGGGCCCGTAAGTTGATGTATGTGGAGAGTCACAGTCATGCTTTAGCAGGGGTAAATTCAGAGGCAGCGCACAGTCGGGGCTCTCACAGCCACAGTATTGTTTAGAGGGAGAAGAAAGCTGGGGCAGAAGGTCAGCAACTCCATACACAACACAATTAGAGGAGGACACACTGTGGCGTGACTGACTGCATATCAAACATCACAGGGCACATTTCCAGTAAAGGTCTCAGTAAAAGTATGGGCAGGAGATCCAGACTGAGTCCTTTTTTTGAGATGTGCTAGAGCTGAAAATGTTTCCCACATTTACTGATTCACTGTAAAGGTACAAGTAGTTTCTGATAGTTGAAAGCAACACGCTGTCTGTGATCTATCCTTTGATTAATAAACAATTTCTCTGTAAAACTGTCTGTAAAAAAACTCTCTGTGATTTACAGTCTACTGATGGAGTGTTAAGTGAACTGCTGCAAAATATAGCAGCTGTTTGCCAATGTTAGTTCACTTTATTCCCTGGGATAACCATGGTATTGTTAGTGTTTGTTCCACAGCTGTTTCTGGACCAGGAGGAGACTTCAGGCCTGGGGCGCTGGCAAATGCAGACGAGGAGCAGAGCCGGTGTTGTGTAAGAACCGGAGTTGGGTAAGCAAGCAATGTAACAGCCTCTGTGAACATAATGGCAGAGGTGAAGAGGACACTGACGGAGGATGCAAAGAAGAGAAAAGGAAAGAGTGGCCGAGCAAGAGACTGAAGAGTAAATCTGAGACTGGCTTTTAGTTGGTGGTGAGAGTTTTGTGAAATAAAAAGCTGAAAGACAGAACTGGGTACTGGAGTTCTTGCTGTTGAGCAAAGTTGTCGACTTGCTAGTTTGTGATCTTAGGTAATATAATCATAACAAACATGTGTAACGCTGTCCATATTTACAACAGTGATACCAAACTTGGAAACTGAAAAATACAGATTTCTATGCAATGTTGCTTCAGTCTCAATTGTTTCTCAACATTGTTTTTCTCTCTGGTTTCATTGAGCACTGTTGAATGTTGGGATCATGTCAGCACTAGTAACTAACACTGCTCCTTCATTCAAACCCCACAACCAGTCAGACTATTGACATTGGGCAGTTTTTAAATCACTGGCCAATGTCACCATTTTTCAAAGTAAATGTTCCTACACTATCCATGCAAGATGAGACGAGACACAAACTCACCAACATGAAAGCTAAATACATCAATACTCCATTATAAACACAATTCTTATGGTGATAAGGGTGACGTTTCTATGGCGTCTCCCTCTACTGTCTTAATGGCTTTGTAAATTTATTCCAAGTCAGGTTTTATTATTATTATCATTATTAGTGTAAGTATCAATATGCAGTTAAGAATACAGGATGAATTTAAAGTGTTTCTTTAGTTGTGTGACTTCAGTGTTGTTCATCTTCTCATCTGTTCTGATGAGGGTGAAAGGAGAGAGCAGTAAGAATGGCTGGCTAAGACTCTTTGATTGTAACAAATTAATTATTACAAGGCTCGAAGAATACAACAAAGATCCCCACACCAAGGACACTATTAGCAGTTTTTGTGACGGGCTCTGGCTCAGGTTCTCCATGTGGCTTTATAACGGTTGAAGAGTTTCAGTTAACGACATTCAGGAAGAATTCATACTTCACAAAATATGAGCGAGAGAGAGAGACACACAGGTCTTTTATATTGCTTGGAAAACAGAATTAATTATCACCATAACAAATGTCTGCTGTCTTCATCTGTGGGTGTATGTGTTTATAAGTGTGTTCTTGTACTTGTTCGCCTGTGAGAAAGAGTTTGAGTTTGAGACATTTGGTGAGACGACAGTTTTACAAAGTGAGGTTACTTTGAATCCTCACTTCTATACTGCAGACATGTTTAACCTTTTAAATGAATGTGTCATTGGTGCATCTATCTTTATGGCTGAATGTACTGAAACAAAAAGAGTGTGGATCTACCGCAGCAGCAGATGCTCTCTGCTCTCTGAGAAATGTTGATCAGGTTTGTCAGGTCGCACCTGTCCCATTGACAGTGCCAATGCTGTCTAACTTCATCTCTTCACCAAATAATATCTTTGAATCAGTGTCTTTTGAGGATATTTTCACTACACAAACACTTCAGATGCCCTATCATCTGTGTTTCAGTTTATCTGTACAGACATTGTTTCCATCTATCTGTCTATTTTAGTGAGTTTAGATAATGACTGAAACAAGATCTTGTTTAGGACAGTTTGGAGCTAAATTGAAGGTGGCGGCGGCCAGCAGGGCATATTTTTCAGCTTCAAAACTGCACTTCGGAAACCTATGGGTGACGTCCATTGTGACTGCCATTGGGTATAAACCACCTGACCTGAGGTCCCAGATAATGCATCAGGCGTTTTCTACTATGTCACACAGGGCACAAGAAAAAACGAGTAACTAATGGACCCAAGACTCGTTTTTGTTCTCAAAAAGGTTGCACATTCATCCCGATGCTGTAGAGTCTGAAAGCCAGAAACAATAAGGGTTAAGGTTACAGTTATGTTAAGTCTTTACTTTAAGTACCGTAGGACTAAGATCAAGGGAAACAGTGAAGGTTGGTTGAAATGTATTCAATAAAAAGTCTTAACAAGTCTGACTAATACAAATTTGGGTGTGTTTGTGTCCCTCTTTGGGCTCTCCTCCTTGCTCTTCACAGATCACTAGCAGTCCTCCAGCCCCGGCCCCCGTTCTGATGATGTAATTATTTCCCAGTGGCACCTGGGAGCCACGGCCGCCATTCAGAAGCATCGCTCACAGCCAAGTATGCAGATGTTTCTAATTGCTTTCCATTACCAAGAATAACAGCTGTTTATATCTATCAGCAAATAATTCACAAGAGTTCCAGACTGTTAGGATAACATATCCCACCTGGTCACCATCACCAGTTGTCAACAGCCGAGCACTGCGCTTGCCAGGCCTCTTGTTTACCGAATCCCCCGATAAGCTTGGGCTTAGAGTCACCTTCAGCCATCTTGCTTTCCTTTATCTCACAAGTCAATTTTTTATTATCATCTCAAAGAAAGAAGGGTTCCATGCACTATTATTATGCCTATTTATGTCAAGGAGGCAGGTGTATTGGGGTGTGTAACATTCTACTCTTAAATATTTGTCATATTACCAATTAACCACATGGCTACATCTAAGTGGAAAAGCATAACTGATAGTGGTGAACCCACAGAATTATGAGTCTGCTGAACTTGTTTCTCTTTTTTTATGGTTTTGTTTTGTCTTTTGGTGCATTTTGTCATAGTGCTAAGATTAAGTGCTTATAGCTGTTTTGATAAACCCACCATACTCTATCTGCCTAGCACCAAACACAGACCGAAGGTTAGTGACTGGCTGGAAACTGGGCAGCCTCTGAAGCAGATACTTTTCTCAGGGGTTTGTGAAGAGCAAAGCAGAGCATAAAGTAGAGTGAGTATTGAACTTGTATTGTTCCAAATAAATGCAAATGTTTGCTTGTTTGTCTGCTAGATTAGTTAATAGACAGGGGTCTGCTAAGATGTTAGTCATAGCAGTTTCATTAGGTGGAAAGTAGCTTAGAACTTATTGTCTTAGTGCGCTTTTTGACACAACTTTTGCATCTTCCTTTATATAATCAACATGCAGTATCATGTAAAAACTGTAAGTACTGTAGTTTTGTTTGTCACTTTAGAAGTTAAAAGGCTGAAGGATGTGCATCTAGAAGTCTTTATAATGGGTAACAGTAGACAGATGGTTCCACAACTTTGCCTTTTGCTTCATTGGTTAAACCGAATGGTTGACTCGTACTGCTGGAGCGAACAGAGCCACCGCGTGTCCACAGAGCTGTTTTATTTCCGAAGTGATGACTTAGTCGCATGGTGCTTTAAATATTATTGGCCTTGCAGCTCCTCTTACATTTCTTTTCATGGGGCATCAACCTTAATTTGGTCTAGCAGTGAAATCAGGGAAGCTCATCATTGTCCCTCCCTTTCACTTAACTGAAAGAACTTAAGATCTATGATGTCTCTCTTTATGCTTTGATCGGATTGTCAAATACAATATCTATGAAGCATTCACTTGTGAGTGTAACATTTTATTCACCACACTCATTCTTCAAAACAATTTAAAATGGTTTCCTTTACAATTAGGAATATAAGTTGAATGTAATGCAGATTTGACCAAAAGCATATATGTGTGCTAACCACAGTCTTTCCCTAACTTTAACCTGTTTTAGTTGTCTAGCCCTATCTTTGTACCATATTTTACCTTCCATAACCACAGTGATCCTCTCATGTTAATCTTACCATAGTTGCCATGTGCAAAAAGAAATAGTTTTAAAAACATTGGTGGTAGGTATTCTGAGATTTTACAGACTCATCCAATATCAGTCTTCTGTCTGTTTTTTTAATGTCTGTTTTTTCATTCATTTTTCATTCATTCAGGCAGCCATGCGGAGGGCATGGCTGCCTGAATGATGGACATAAGAGAATGACATCATTTTGTCCATCAAAATCAGAATTGACCAATCAAATGGGACTTGAAGTTGTATGTATACTGCTAAGGTGTAACATTATGTTAGATTTTATACTTTTCAGAACTTATCATCATCAGTGTTGCTAGATATGCAATCCAAGCTACCACAGTGACTGTCAGTCAAACAGCACAGGTGCTACTTTGTAATTTTCTTTTCAGTGTCTGTTCATAAGGTGAAAAGATCTTGCGGCTGATGCCGTCTCATTCATTATCTGATCAGTCACGATAGTTGCTCATACAAACCATCCAGTGTGTTACCCAATCACTTCCTGTGTATCAGAGGGAATATCTGCCCGTCTCTTTAGAAGAGTACATGAAAGTAATTGAAGTAAAAGCTGAGAAAAATCTGAATGTCACAGATAATTGCATTAAAAGTAACATGCTGACTAGACTCAATGCTGCGGCCTTCCCACAAATGAAGTCTGCCTTTCAAGCGCCATTCCTGTTGTCCCCCGTTTCTGGAGGCGAGACCCAGCCCAGTATTGTGTGTGTGCTCTGTCTGACACGCTGGCTGTTGGGAATGAGCCATCTGACGGGGAGTGACTGCCAACAAGAGCAGAATGTCATTATGAGTGGAGGCTGCTGCGGGCCTGCCACCATCATAGGGAATTCATCACCACAAGTGATGATGATAATGGACTTTGCTGCAAATGACTTTGGATGAGCAGTGTTTTTGGCAAGCGGCACAGAGTCTGACTGGAATTTTTTCTCTGTACCTTAGAAACGGGGGATGAGGACTTTCAGTGTCCCAGCTGGGCTGTGGAGTATCCTGTGGCTGAGGAATTGACATCGTGTAAATACGTTGCTGGACTGGACTGTTTGGTTTGTTAGTGTCAGTGTTGTCTAGTCAGTCAGACACATTTTGATTAACTGTACTTTCTGAATTTGGTGCACTTAATGAAATACTTACATTAGTGTGGTGTTCAGTGATCGCAAACTAGTTCTATGAGTCATTTAGTCAAATTTTCTATTTGGACTGATGACATTTCCAACAAAATCATAAACATTTTACATTTTAATAAATCTGATTCCATAATTGGCCATTTCCCTCATGTTCACTCCTCGGAGAGCCCAGGGATTCGAAAATAATTGTGCAGCTCTGCTTACAGCAAAACTCATCAAGTGATAACTTTACCCACCTCGTATCGCCTCCGCAGTAGAACATCGCCATGGGGAGGTAAAAGAGCTGTGACGACTCCATTATGATGTACAGGAAAAGGAAATATAAAAAGGCAGACGCTCATTATGAAAAGTGACAAACAACAGTTAGTTTGGATTGGGGAGGTTTTAGCAGCATTCTTTGACAGAAGCCCTTTTCAGTGAATATGAAATGCCTCATTAAAGCAGCACACTTGAAAGCTTGCACAATTCAACGTGAGATCAAAATGCAGGTTGCCATCATGAAAAGGGAAATTTCATGTGCAAATTAAATAGAAGGTAAAACTGCTCAGTGATAGACTGTTGACCACATAATTAGCAGTTTCAACCCCTTTTTTTCATAAATGCAACATTCTGTCATGCATATTCAAATATGCGCCCTGTGCTGCCATTTTAATTGGTTAAAGAGTTTCAACTGACAACAGAGACGAGAGGATGGGGGCGCATTTCGGCAACGCTCTGGCCTCGCCTGAAAGAGCCGTCAGTCTGTCTGTCATGCAAAACATCTTTCGGGGTTTGTTTACCAGGCATGTAGCGGAGTGAGTACTCTCTGGCAGCTAATGTGACAGTTGCACTCTGGCTTTCAGTTCAGTGGACATGTTGTTTTGGAGAGAAAGCATGAGGATGGTACCCAACTTATCTGATTACCGATGATGTACATCACACATCCCCGACTGACTTCGCAGCAAGACAGCCAAGCGAGAAGGAAAGGATGTTGGATATCCATAAACAAGACTTGAGTGACGTAGAGGCAGACAATTTGTGAGGCTCAGCTGAAGATCCGTGCCACATGCATGCCACTGAACTGAAGGGTATCAGAGTAAAAGCAGGCATGCACTCTGGGTCAAACTGGCAGTCATACAACACCTAATGAGTAGCTTCATATGTAGCTTTATGGCACGTTCCTGACTGCAGACTCAACCTTTGGATTTATTAGTGTGTTCAAAATACAAAAGCAACTTTTTTGTTGCTCCCATCTTTCATGAGATGTAATAAAAGATGTGAGGCTTCTATGACAGGCGTGTCATATCAAGATGCTGATTAAACAGCATGACTGGTCAAAATCAACCTCCATGGCTGTGAAGTGAAACCAGTGCGGAAGTGCCAATAACTGCAGTTCCTCAAACGGCTACTTGAGGCTGGCAACAGATCCATAAGGGCTCCATAAGCTCCCATATGAAAATACCCAACTTCAAAACAGAAGAAAACATGTTTACAGCCTGGTACAAAAAATGGTTTTGGTCTCTATAGCTAATTTCTCCAACTGTACTGAGTCTAAATTGTTTAACTCACCCGATCAATTTACATTAATGCGTAAAGTTAAACATAATTAACAGTGCGGCCTCTTTAATTGACACGTGGGTGGTTTGTTTGAGCACCCAGGCTTTATTCAGCCCACCTCAGCTTGACTGACGATCCTTATTAATACTCATTTAACACGTACTGTCTATCACATATGTGCATGTACATTTGTTTCCATTCACATATTTTAATGCACATTTGGAATTTGTCCAAAAATACAAAACATCAGAAACGACAGTAGAAAGATTGCTGAATTTATCATTGTAAGTTTTTACAGTCAGCAGTTATTATTAAAAACTGTTCTTTAGTGTAGATGTAGGATCAGCCCAACATTTTACCCACATGTGATTAAACATCTCAAAAAACATGGGCCTGTTGCTGCACCAGTAACCACTCAGCCAAAATGTTGTAATCTAGCTGCAGGAATTTGCTTCTATTTAGACACAAGAGCATCAGTGAGGTCCGACATTGATGGCTTACCGTCAGGGTTCCAGTTCATCCAAAACATGTTGAATGGGGTTAAGGTCAGGGATCTGTGCAGCCCTGTCAAGTTCGTCCACACCAAACTGGGAAAAAAAAGTGTACACTTCTGTTCACATATATATATATACATAGATATATAGTAGATCTACACCAAAAACACCACAATCTAAAAAGGATAAATACCCCGACTCCAAAATCCCTGGTCCTTCCCCTTCTCTGGCCCTAATGACAACTTACAAATTTCCATTTAATATTCTTCATTAAAATGAACATATATTGCCATATTTAACTTTTAACAGTCCTAATGAGGCTAAATGTCAGTTGAGTCTGCACTTATATATATAAGTATATATATTACTTTATAAACTTTATTTTGGGTAAAACTTTACTGCTACATCATTTTTCACTGGCTCACTCACAGCCCTCACTATGATTTGTAAAACCAAACGACAGAAGCACCGTAAGCTTTCAAGAACATGAAACATATGGAATGATATATGGCTTCTGTTTTTAACATGCAGTCAACATAGCACCTCATGTTCAGGTAAATAGCTGCTTATTTGCCTGAATTCATCTGGGTTTCAATCATATGGCAGATGCATTTTCATATAACTGAGCATATGGTCAGCTCTCTATACCTATTTTACTGTAATAATTTCATCCATGGGTAGCTTGTAATTCTTTCGAGATTGTGTACTCCTATTTTTGTTATGGCTAAATAATGCCACAGGGACCTGTGCTAACTGTAACCAGCCGTAATCTCAATTTGCAATGCATATGTTTTAGAAAAGAGCCCCACAGTTAGTACACAAAACCCCCCATGAGCGTTGAGGCAGTGACTGCTGTGGCAGAGGTCCATTAATATGCATAGCTTTGCTAAAAGCTCCAAAGTGACCTACATGACAAGGTTCAGTATACACTCCAACTGTGTGCTACACTTGTGGGACTTAGCCGCACGTGTTACCTTAATTAGTGTCTTCATGCCACGGACCGCTTTTTTCTGGAGAGGCTGTTGAACTTACCCACACACTTGTATGCTGGGATCACCACAGGTCACCACGGTCACTCCGAATGCCTGGCCCTCGACAGCTTGGACACCTCTCCACAGCCAACGAAATGGTTGCCATTAGCCTGTAGTGGGTGGCCGCTGACATCCCCATTAGATGCACTTTAAACTCCTGCAGTGTGCCCCAACCATCAGACAATGACACTCTAGCTCTTCCAGGTAATCCTTGAAGCCCTTCACTGACGGGCTGTATCAATTAACAGATTTGTTTGCTTTCCTCTCATCCGATCTCATTTGCATATCAGTCGGCTGACACACTGCTCAACTTCAAGAGCGCTGTACTTTTGTTTGTTTTTACTTCATACAACAGGCAGCAGAGAGGCCAAAAATTAAAAAAAATTACCATACATATTACAACTCAGCTGCGATGTTGATCTAAAAGTGCCCAACAGAAGTGGTTCGGAGCACAGAAAGTTACAAGATGTTAGTAACCACTCCAGGCCCAAGCATTGTTGACACTCATTCCCGTTCGGTCTTCGTCAAAGGGGAACTTAGAATTTCCAATGCTAAAGGACAGCTGTTGCTGGCAGGGCTCTTTCTCACTGGCGGAGGCACCACTGTTTAGGGCGGTAATCTGTCAGGGCGGTGGCTTAGCCAACGTGCTCTAACCCTCGGTGGAAGCAGAGAAATGTGGCTCGGGGCTCTATGCATAGCAATGAGGCCAGACAGATGTAAAACTCCACTGTGGTTTTTACAGCCTCAGTGCTCTCTCTGTGTGTTTGCCTGGATCCTCCCCATAAACCTTTTGAACACATGCATTCCCATGATGCAACACTGCTGCAAGGACACATTTATGCTGTTTGAGTGGAGGCTTTTGCCGTGATCCAGAAAATTTGTATATTCCCTGACTAGGTTCCATTTGTGGAATCAGGACATCGGAATAACATCTTAGTGAAAACCAGACACAACCAAACTGTATTTTGTATTTTATTAATTCACATTTTAAGGAAAAAAATATATTTGAAAGTTTTAAGTCAGATAATATGTCTTCCTTAACATAGACAGCCTTACTTTACAAAAGCAAATTTAATGCTAATTTTAAACATTAAAATAAATTAATAAATGCAATTATATTAAAGATTTGAAGACCTATAATAATAAGCACTCACTCACAACATGCAGGCAGACAAGGAGCACAACTATTTGTCTTTTTCAAGAGGTAAAATGGCGTTTTTACAATCTACTAAGTTACAGTTAATGTAAAAAAAAAACAAGCATCTCAGACAGAGAAAACATCCCAGAAATCTAAATCTTTGGTTGACAGAGATTCCATTATCAAGCTGCAATAGGATGTTGCTTTATATTCTAATAGTTTTTAATGCACCGACTCTAAACACACACTTCTTGTGCAAAAATGACAATTGCAGTTGTGATTATTATTAATGCTTTCTAAAACTAGAATGACATTTTACAGTCAAGGATAGTTATCATGGAATCTGCACTGACACTAACATTCTCACAGATAATTATCAGCACCACTTGCATACTGTTTTCATGATTAGGTGTCAAGGTTCAGTATTCGTTAATGATTGTCACCACACATCATTTCCTGGCTGTACAATTTGTGGTTTGTTGGGAATCAGTATACTCAGGCGCTTTAGATTTAGAAATGTCAATCAGAATGAATGAGCAGGGATTTGGGAACCAAGTGTAAACACTGAGAGAGTATTTTTGTCACCACACATAAGGACGGAGGAAAATTAGCCAGGAAACAATGCTGTAAATATGGAGCCTATCCGGCTGCTTAATTTAACTAAATATGCTAAGGTCTTCTTAATTATTACCATAGCAATTTCCATCATTACTGCTGCTGGTTTAACTTCCACATCCTGCAAATCAGTAAATTGCACAACTTTTCTTATAACATACCCAAGCCACCAACTATACTGATTTCTATAATTAACATGTATGTTTTTCTAATCAGACAGAATTTCATAAACAACAACAAACAAAAAGCCTTATAGCTGCATATTCTCATATTCCTTCTGCCTCAGCAGCTTTCATTTGGTCTTACATACAGTGTCCTTTACTATTTAGACAGAAAAGCTCTTTCCCCTCACCTCAGCTGGCTCCAGTTCAGTATACTTATACTTCAGTAAGTATAACTTGCAAATGTTTGACTTTGAATGTATGGCGTATACATGGAGGCATTTAACTTTCATGAGATATCTGAATTTCTCCATTATATTTCTAAGCATTTTTTTTTTCAACTAAAATGCTGCTTTTAAATACAATATCATCCTCACAGGTAATTATGGTATCATATGTTCCCTCCCTCTTAAGGCCTCCATTAGACGGCAGTTAAGACACAGTATCTTTCAAAAATGCAACCTTGTCTCCTACAAAAAACAAAAAACAACAACAAAAAAAACATGAATATTCTAATTATTTTGACCAAATATGTTAAAAAATGATGTTGTTTGTATTTTATTCACTGGCAAATCATATAGAAACTGGAGTTGTGATTCTGTGCTGTTAGGACAGTGAAATAATAGATTACAAAAAGTATTAAATAAATGGCTTGTTCGGTCATGAAATTCTAGTTTGGTTGCAGTTGAGCAGAGTGATCCTAAATGAAACCAACACAAAAATATAACAGCTTTCATGTAGTTGTTTAGAGGAACAGATATAACGGGAGGTGAGACGACACCCGTGCAAAACCACTTCAGTTGACACATGAACAGAACCTATTAGAAACCCATAGCACAAAATGAAGACAGTAAGTGACAATGTGAATCATAGGGGCATATAAAGCAGTCTCTCAGCCAAATGCTAATGATAAATGAGGCACATGGGCATGTGCACTTGTCATCTGCAATCAAATTTGCTTCTTCAGTTTGAAAACTTTAAAAAGCATTTTAATATGACATGATTCCCTCTGTGTGAGGTCAAATTTTAGATCTTCAAACTAATAAGCAGGAGGTGTCAACTGTACAATATAGAAAACTTTAGATCCCTACATGTAAAACTGATTTAGTGTGTTTTGTGTTCAAAGAACATTAAGATACATACTGAGTCCCTCTGGATTTTGGCTGAATCCCCAGTGAACTCCTAGTTTTTATGGTGTAAGTCACACGTGGTATGTTTTCATGCCTCTTATCAACACTTCAGATTAACAGGCCTGCAGTTCACACGTTTTAGTTCTCGGCCTGTTAGGATCCTCAGAAACATGGTCCTTTGGACATGGTCACACTGCCAACAGATGGTGAGAGCATCTTAAGGCTTAGCGGAAGGAGACAGACAACAGATAACTCAGTTCTTTGGTTAGAGACCCTTCCCCATCAACAGAAAGTCTTCAAGACGGTGACATGAAATATATGCTCCCCTGAGGCATAATTAATGTTTTTAAACTTATGTGACCACTCGGGGATGTCGTGGAGATGAAACTTTCATCAGTAACTAAAGGATACTGAGACATATGAAGGCAGGCTTAATGACAGTCAGGTCAACAGGGGTTAAGACAACACTTGAAGGTATGATGGTGATGAAGAGGATATAATATGGTGTTTAAATCATGAACTAGAAAACATTGTTTAAAAATCATGTCAGTTCTACAATAAAACTCCTGATCCTACTGTACTGTTGTTCCTGAAGCTACTTCTGTGAGAAGATTCTAATTACTATTGCTTTTAAGAAATAAGATTATATGTTTGTTTATATATGACTATGTGGAAACTTGGTTATGAATGTAGGTTTTCCTACAATATCTTATGGGTACTAAGTTACTAGTATGAATAACTGTGTATGCGGGGAAGGACCCACTGAGAATTCCTACAGGGTTCAGAATTTTGAGCTACGCCCCTAGATACTAGTCTGTCCTCTTTTGGTGTTAGAGCACACGGACTATGTTTCCTATCCACGTCCTGATCATAAACACTCACAGCTGAATAAGGCTTGTGTACAAGGGGAGCTAGTTGGAGACAAGCATCTCCTTTAGTCATAGAGACTCACAATATGTCTAATGAGGCATCAGGATGAAGTAGTTTGTTGTCTCGTAAAACCAGATGGATGTAGGCTGTGATTAAAACCAATTAACTCTCCCCCAGATCTAAATAACTTTTCTGTCATTAATGCACATATTTTACACCTCATTAGAGGCACGGTGATTGGAGGTAGAAAAAAACAGAAAAGAAAGGAGAGGGGGGGAAAAAAAAGAGAGACTCATTTGCATTTTAGATTCACAATATGCTTAGGATGGGAAAACAGGATAGGCATGCAGGGAGGAGAGAGAAAGGGAGATGATGGAAAGTGGCTTAAAACACTCCAGGCCACATCTGTGTGTGCTGAACAAGCTTCAGGAGGTGACACATGACTTCTTCTAATTAACTGTAAGATTTTTCTTTTTTTTTTGGTTGTTGTAATGTGAATGACCGTCGCAATCATTCCCCTGTCCCCCTCCTTCACTGAAATGTGCATCGTGGGGTGAAACGGGCAAGATGTTAACTAATTTTATTTTTAATCTTCCCTTTTGCCGCCGAGCGTGTCGTACGGGCATCGCGTCTTCTGAAATTTCCTCGCCTCTTTCATGGAAACATATTGGGGCAGAATTCGCCAGCTGTCGGCCTCCTCTCCCTTCTGCTGCCATTATCCTCAGGCCCCACCCCGCCTTATGGCCGGCCAGCCTGCCAGGAACTGTGCCCGTCCAAAATCAAAAGGTGGCTCTTTTCAATTCAGGCCATCGTCACACGTCCTCAAACCGTAACCCCCCTCCACCCCACCATCCCTCGTCCCTCACCCCTCACCCCCTACCCATCCACCACCCGTGCATACAGCCTAGATGCTTCAGAAACACGCAATCCATGTTTGTTGCCACAATGCATATCATACACAAGGCAGGGCTTTGGCTCTCGAACTCGTGATAGTGGCTCTCATGTGACCATATGCCAACCCATTCCACCCCCTCATCCCCATCTCCCCTCCTCCTCTTAGTACTACTATACCAACCTCATCATGCGTTCAACACGTCTGTCTTTGCATCAGGATGCACACATGCTTCATAGAAACAAGTTCACACCCTCCAGCTTCCATTTCCACCTCCGTTGGTATGTTCAGTCTATTTCACACAAATCAGGACCTTCTACCCTACACTACAAATTCAATGAATAGGGTTGAGTAAAAATATAACATAATATAAAATATATTGTTTTCACTATTTTCTTAAGTCACCACCACAACATCAACAGTATCAATATACATATATATCATATTAATAATATATCAATTATACAAAAAAGATATATAGATAAGGGAAACAAGTAAGGGAGAATAAAATAAAAAGATAGTATATAGTATTTATAGATACACATTTATACATGGAAACACTGCAAGTTAATTTTTTTGACTTCATGTAAAGCAAATATTCACCCAACAACATTAATATAAACATTCAAAACACATCCATCCTGTGAACTGTAAAATCTGCTTAACACTTCCCATAAATCTGTAAATCTGTAAAAAATAAAGTTAAATTGTTTAGTAGGTTTGACTTTAGTATATAGAGTTTATTTATTTATATTATTTATTTAGTTGTACAAAAAAAATTATAGAAATAAAGAAAAAAATGCATTACAGTTTTGTCTGATATCATTTTTCAAAGGAAGGAATTTGGCAACAAAAAAATAAATAAAACAAGTGCCCATTACGAATGTACCAATGTACCGTTATGTTACTTTCTGTTGATCGTGAATCTATAAATAAACTTCAGCACTAGTCTGAATTTGCTGTTGGCCTTTAGAAGTCCATTGTTCATCATTATTATTATAGTATCGCTGCTGCAATGGACTGTCGTTAATATCTCCCCCACATTAAGTGAGTCTGTCTCCTGTGAAGCTCGTCCAGTGGATTATGTAAGGCTGAGTTACTTCCTCTGCCCTCAGGCTCTGTGTCATATGCTGCTTTAAGGTCCTAGGGGACCGAGGGGCCCGTCCCTGTTGTTCTCTAATGGAATCCAGCTTCCACAGAGATCTCTAAGATGTCTGTATGAAATGTTATCGCTCGTCATGATCGGGCCTTGTCTTGAATCCTAAAAAGCCTTGTCAGAATGACATAAGGAGAGTGGGATCATGGTTGTCAAAATGGGGTTTGAGGTCTCTGAGGTGAGTCCTGGTTGTCCCCAGGAAACAGGAGTATTTCAGTGTACCTCACTAGAGAATGTATTGAGATGTGACTACACTTGTAACTGGGGCTTTCTGTTTGGGTCCAAACCATCCAAAAACTTTGTGGACTTGGTTTTTAGGATCTCATTGTCCAATTGCAACCAAACCAGAAACCTGTGAATTGAACGCTCATTTTCATCAAATATATACAGAGAATTTGGTATGTACTGTATGTGTTTTCACTATATTTATTCCTAACTTATAAAGATGTTTTGTTTGTATTATTTACAGCATAATTTATTATTAAGTATTTCCAGGAAGTTATACCACTGACCTTTGCACTTTTACTGCTTTCAGATATGATGTATTTTCTGGAAGTGGACTTACTAGAGGAAATCCTAACATCAGAAAATGTTAGAGTTTCAGCTATCATCTGACTCTAACAAGTTTGTTTTGCCCTCAATGCAGAACCTGTCCTGTAGTTTCACTGCAGGCTGCAGCCTGTTATCTGGAACTGTGGTTGTTTTGCCTTCCCTTGTATGAACACTGAATGTCAGTGCAAAATATTAATTTTGTTTGTTTCTTCTTCTTCCTTTTTTTTTAGATCAATAAAACAAAATAAATCATAGTGCACTAGAAACACTGCAGTGCTAAACTATTGACAGAAAGTACTAAAACAACATGAAACAACAAAACTGTAGCTGTTTTGTGGATGACTCTCACCCTTAGGCCTGTTTCACCAGTAAACCCAGTGTGACACAAAAATGTAAATCCATATCACAGATGTTCAAAGTTGAGGCTGTTTTAGTTAAAAAAATTAATTATCTCTGAACAAACTCCAGAAAGGGACACATACAAACATTTGCTCTAAACATGTTGTTGGTCAGTTATTTGTTGACTTATTTGCTGCAGCTTTGGTTCCTCTCTCTCAAGGCCAGCTATCTAGCGTGGTTGGAATGAGGGAACATGGCTGGCATTTCCTCATTAGGATATTCGTTAGCCTCATTTTGGCGCTGTCACAGCCAATCTCCGTTACATCTCTCCACCTCCATCGTTTCAGAGAGGGAGAAAGACATGGGCTACGAGAATCCATACTCAATAAATACTTTCTCCTCTATTCAAGGGCTCAGGGCTCATTAGTGGAATGAGGAGATTATAAAGAGGCTCAGGTGGTTTGGATAGATGGAGACAGTGTGAAGACATTTTTATATGTGAGAAAATATGACTTCAACCAATACGACTGTTTACTGACGTTACTCGTGTAAATACAGTGTTTACAGCATTGGTAAACACTTTATTTTGGGGTTGTTTAGTGTTAGTCGTTGTAATAAGAGAGCTGTGGAAGTGATGGGATTTTGGTGGCAGACCAATTTAGATGATGAATCATACCTGGAAGAAAATCCTAGCTAATGAATTAAAATTAAAAAAAAGTCTATAAGTAAAAACAGTATTTACAGTAGGGCTTAAAATAATATGTTTAAAAACAAATATAACAATTTAACAAATCTATAATGACATATTTAAGCGGACACTAATCATTTTAGCTCTGTGTCTGGGTCAGTCTGTCAGCCAGTCAAGTATGCGTGTTTGTGTGTATGTCAATAAACTAATGTTATGCTCAGACTTTCTTTATTTATTTATTTTGCTTGTGTACCGGCGTTAATTCAGTCTAACGAAAGCGCTCATTAGTTCTAATAAATCCTGTGACTTCGCCTTGTTCCACTGGAGCCTGACCTTTCTCCGTGCACTGCCCGTAAAATCTCCTGCTAGGATTTTCACTGTTTGATGCCTCCGTTAATTGGGCATGATTTGAGCTTTTTCTTCTGCTTTTGTCGCCGGTCGAATTCAGCATGGAGCTAATGGCAAATGTCACTGTGAATTGGCTGCTACATTAGCTGGGAGAGCGCGTAGGTTTTTTTTTTTTTTTTTTTTTTCCCACGATGTATGTACACCACTAGAACAGACCTTCGGAAGGCCATCCTCCACATTAATGGGGGACTTCCTTGAAAGCGAGCAATGCAACAGTTGTGGGCATCATGTGGAATCATCAGACACAACAGGATTATTTCAACCCCAGTACCTCTCATCATTAGCCTGTGTCCTCCACATCTTAAACGCTGCTAATGAACAACAGTGATCCGCGGTGCAAAAAATCACCCGGGCAAAGATTAGAACGCAACAGGGCGATCAGATCTAATTAAGCTTGTACACCTCAAACAGCATGGCATTTGGCTAAAAGGTCAAGAGAAATCCCCAGCCTTAATCTGCCGAACCTGTGCCTCCTAGCCCTCTTGGATATCGGGTAATAGCAGCAAGCAAGAAATTAAACTGAAACTTAACCCCTGAAAGAGAAAAGTTAAACTTTGCCTTTATTGAGGAAGCAGCTAATGTTTGACTTCTATGACAAATGATTTTGAGCAATTGATTTATTTAAGGGGCAGTGTTGTGTGTAAAGTTGTTCGACGCTTTATTACAATCTAATCAAGTGTGTTGTACACTAGCATTTCCAGAATAAATGTATGATACACACATGAAAGCACGAGAAAGCATGTAATTATTTCTGCACATTTGCAGAAACTCGTCCTCGGAGACTTCTAACTTTGTTCGTCAGCTCAGCCAAATAATGTGCTTTTGTCCTTATCTGTATACTTCCTCAAATTGAATTTTGTTAACAAACATGAAAAATAGCATGCATCAGATTGCAGTCATTCGGTCACACTCACCCTTGAGACTGTGTCCTCTCAGCTGATATTGCCTTCCATCCCAGTGGATCTATTTGGAGATTGAGGATAGGGATGGGCCATTTTCAAAATGCTATATTCACCCATCATGTGCTAAAAACATAGTCTGTCATAAAACTGATTATATTTTTTGCTGTTAATGTGCATTGTGGGGGAAAAAAAAGGATGGCAGCCAGTGAGATGGAGGGGATGAGGGGGGAATGATAGGGAAAACCTTGATTAAAGTAAGATGCATGCGCCTCTATGAATCAGAAAATATAAATCAAGCGTCAATGTAGCAGTGTGGATCTCGGCAGGCGGTGAGTAAACAGCCCATTAGATTTTACTGAGCATCATCACGCTCCAAAGTCTCTCTTCTCTTTTTGTAAAAGCTTTCTTTTCAGCAACTCTTGATTCCTTAATGCTTCACCAAACTGACTTTCTGCTTGACTTCTATAAATATGTACCACTAAATATGTTGCGTTATACATCCTCGTGTTTCCTCGGGGAGAGAAAAAATGTGTTTGTCGGCATGGTAAATAACTGCAGTCTGACAGACTGTGCCGTGACTGAGTCCCCCTCTGTGTTGGGTGTCTCTTTCGTGCCTTGTCTATCTTAACATGATTCACCAGAGCAATAATTGGGCACTTATGCTCCGGTTTCTGCTTTTGCCCACATCATCATCACACATGGACTTTGTCGTAACCCCTGCACATCGGGCAGTAGGGCAGCAAACGTTTTCATTTCAACCACAGCAGCAGCTGGACGATAGCAGATGCACTTCTCCAAAAAGAGAAGCAAGCGGAAGACGTGTGGCAGAAATCTGGGGGAATGGGGCGAGAATGCGTTGTCAGGGTCCAGTTCATCTCTGCTGCTTGTCTTGTCTCGTCGAGCGTATGTGTCGTCCTCCCTGCTTCTTACAGGCAGCAGCTGAGCCAGTCGCAGTGGGGTCTGTACTCTCCCCACTACACTCAGCCTGGCGTCTGCCGGCTCCGGGGCTGACATTTCCAGAGGTGCTAAGTCACTCAGCATCTTGTTACTCCCTCTGACAAGTCAGACTGCATCATAGCGAGCGCCAGCAGACTTGAGCCGAGGCCAGGAGGAGAGGCCTCTTTCACACAAGTCACTGATCTTCCCTGCTGGAGGTGCCGAGATCTCTAGGTGTTTACAGAAGATCGGGCGAGGTGTCAATCACGCTTTTGGCCCGGCACGCTACCCCCAGTGCCAGTCAGGTGTGAGGAGTGGTGCGAGGTCGAGGCGGGGGATTGGTTGATGGAGGAGAAGGGCATTGCAGTGACAGCTCTGTGGTGTCAGCGGTCAGATTGCCCAAAACCAAACTTCATGGCTGATTTTCTTGGGTGCAGTGGTCGAGAGTGACACAAGTTCCCCACCCGGAGGTAAAAATAGAAGCTTGATTCACTTGTCATTTTGTACCGAGTGCAGTCGCAACACACCATGAAGGAGTCCGGGATCATCTGCTCATTCGGCCTGTCAGCCGGAGAGTTATTGGAGGGTTTAGAGAAAAGGTCACTCGTCTGCTGAACTGACTGTTCACTCTTTTAGTGAAGGAGAGATGTACAGAGGAGTCCAGTCATTACTGTGAGATGCTGCTGCACTACTGCTGCAGTTGCAACTAAAGAAAAGCTATTTGGTTTTTATCAGCTATTAGATATTATACAGAATAGATGTCGAGATACACAAATCCAATTCTTAAATATTAGATTGAATTCTTGTGCAGATGTATTAAACACTCACATAAACTGCCTCAGTCTAGTCCATTACAAAAAAAACAAAACAATTAAATCCCCCCCATTTATACCTTTTACTGCCTTTATCACAAGCTTAATTCAGCTCAGCCTTTTAGACAGTCCAACTGATATAATCCACTCTCCTCTGCCGAAACAACTGTTTGAACAAAGTAGCGCAACAGATGTAATTTGATGGCTCCATTTTTAATTCCTTTGAAGTCAGTCAGACGACGAGGGGAGGCAAAGAACCACTGTTCTATTATGTATGTGTTGCCATTACCCAGTGAAGAGCTCGGCCTGACAAGGTTGCGTATCCCATCATGAATTAATCACCCTGCGCTATTCATCAGAGGTGACTTTGAAATTTTGAACATCACCAGTTTTAAAACTGCCATACTGATTTTTTGAGGGCATAATTATTTCATTTTCAGGTTGACACAGTGCATTGTCACCCATGCCTTGGCATCCCTTTGCCAATATGTGCCTCTGATGGCTTCAATACTCTGCACACAAAGATTAACAAGAGAAATGACTGTTAAAGGAGAAGAAAGACAAATAAAAAAAGGTTCATTTTCAGTGTCTGCTCAGTACATAGAGTGGTTTCCAAGTGTTTAACTCTCAGTCCGATAATGTTAGCCCTCCTTTCAGATTACTTTATACTTGTGTTATCTTTACTGAAAGCTATCGCTTCACAGGACAAGCAAAGCCTGCCTGATAAGCCTCACTCTCAAATTAATCTCTTGGAAAAGAGGAATATTTGGCTATCAGCTCTAATTGTAACATGTTCTGCAAGGCTGATATTAATGCATGTGGTGTCGACTACTAATTAAGACGGTGGAGACAAAGGGAGCACACACAATAAAAAGAATTACAATGAGAAAGAAGGGAGAGAATTTCAGACAAAGACAAAGTCTCAGTCTCCAGAAGGAGATGTTAAAAATAAAACAACAGTTGGTGATAAATGTGCACAGAAGCAGGGAATTTCAGGTAGAGAATGAAAGACAGCGCAAACACTGGCTGAGACACTATATGTGAAGGAATGTACACGTTTTTGTGAAGCTTTTCAAAGATTAGGTTAGAGTATTGACACCAAAGTTATTGGACTGCCCCAGGTGCCCCTGTGAGTGCAACACTTTAACAAAAAGTACACTATCATGAGTGGTATTTGGAAGACATCCTGCCTTGCTTCTGCCATGTACATCTTACTACTGGTTTTATTATTATCATACATTTAAAATGTTTGAACATACTTATAGTGTGATATGTTCAAATGTTGTCAGCATTCTTAGACTGGTTTGCTTTACCCACATTTTTTATAACCTTATTTATGATCACAAAAGTGCCACGCCGGGGGGGGAATTAGGAGATGAACACATATTGTCAGCAAAAACACAAAGGGACTGGTTTAACATTTTCAGCCTGTACTGTGTCCTGCTACAGCCCAGAGCAGAGCCAACGCTGGCCTGCTGCTATGCTTGACCTGCATCCACCGGCTCTGCTTCCACCATCTGAGGTTTGGAATATCTGCACATGTACACAGTCCACAAAACACACCATGGAGCTGCAAATATTACTTTGTCCACAACATTTCTTCTGTGTGGTTTGGAAAATGCAATTCAAATGAAACCGTGCTTCCTTCTACATAACAGACAAGAGATAGGGATTTAAGAATGATACATTCATTCGATTGCAAATTCACATTTGGCTCTTAAATTCAATGACAATATAGTCACAAAAACGAGATGCAATGGCTAGAAAACACAGCCTTGTCTTTTATATATTGGTGCCTCAGTTCAAAGAAGAGAAAAATCTTATAGCTATGGCATTACAATGATAAGTGTGCTTCCAACTTTTTAGTGTTGTCCCTTCTCTGTTTTCAACCATGGGCAGTTTCCACCTACAATCCGTGTTTGACCTTGCTAAAGCTCTTGTGGCTGAACAGGAGCAAATCTCTGTCCAAATACTTAAGACCAAGTAGTAAGCAAATAAGCAGGTTTAGACATAAGTAGATAAAACAAATAGTTTTTTTTCGACTTTTAAACTTAGTTTTATGATAATAAGGATGAACAAATAATTTTCTGGTTTAGTACTTTTATAAAATTGATACATGACATTATTTCTTAAGTTAATTCGTCTCATTCAATAATGATCACTACAGTCAGCACCACCCACCCATTCACATACATGCCATACCACACATGGAGAGTAATTCCGGGTAGATAGTTGCGCTACAACACAACACAGCACTGAATAGAATTCAGGTAGACCGTCTAGAACCGGACTGAGGCCAACTTAACAGAATACGGATTAAGAGCATCCAGGATGTCTGAGGACTAACGGCAAGATTATACTGAGGAAATTGACAGAGTAGATAGGACGCAAAATAAGACAAATAGTCAAGACCAGCGTCATTAAGAAAGGCCATACAGCGCAAAACAATCACGTAAGCTAACAACCGAATTGGGGGCTGAGAGCTCGGGTCTATTCAATGCACATACCTGTGATCATTTGTTTACCTGGGTCATCAAAAAGTTGGGCCTGTGGGGCTTTTAAAGAAATCTTCTTGGACTTTCGGCCACTTTAAGTCAAAAATACCTAAAAAAAATAAAATAAAAATAAAAATACCAAACTTGAGGTACTTTGTTAACATGAGGAGCTATCAGTTGCACAACTATCATATGCAAAGTAAAATGACTACTGCTTAGTAGCAGATTTACGAACCCATTCTGCACTTTTAAAAGAAGACATATGCTCAAAGAAACATCATCATTACAATGAACTAACTATTCTTCATGCCTTTGTTTGGACCTGCAGATTCCCTTTTGCGTACACACACATGTACAGTCAAAAACAACAATGCTACAATACACACATGCAAATACACACGTACTGAAAACACCTCTTCTTCATCTTCACAGCTCAGTCATAAAACCCTCCCCTCCCAACACTCCAACACCCACACATTTTCACCCTCTGCTTTTCCAGTTCTTACCCCCCTCTCGCCCCCATACCACACACACACACACACACACACCACACACACACACGCGCACACACCACCTCCTCAACCAAACTGCTTGAGCCACTTGCCTGCCAGGGAGGCAAGATGGCCCTCCAGCCCTCCAGCCAATCAGACAGCTTGGCTCGCACAGGAGATCACAGGCCAGCTGATCCAGCCTTCCGACTTCTTTCTTCGTCTGCTCTCTCTGGAATATTTGGAGCGAGTGTACATCGCTGATTGAGCGTCATGGTCTGCTGGAGTGGGGAGACGTTTGGATGTGTCATGTTCATTTAAGGGGTGATTATGTAGGACTAATGACTCACTAAGTGAGGGTTAGGGGTGTGTGTGTCTCAAATAGCAACCTTGGACTCTGTTTACATTATGCGTATGAACTTAAAATAACAGATGTTTACAGCTGTGATTTGATTGCAATAAAACAGATCAATGAATTACGTGAAATGCCGGTCACTATTTGGGGAATTGAGTAAATTAACACTGTACCCAACGATATCAGTTAAGGAGCATGTTGTTGTCTTGTTGCCAGCTAACAAGAAAAAATGACACCTTTAAGGCACAAAATTGTCATATTTACATGTTGTATCTTTTAGCTGGCCAGCCCTTGGGGGAGGAATCAACCCATAATACAGTCCTGCACATTTTGAAAGACTTGGAAGAAAAGCGGCCTCCATCTGTTTTGTGCCATAATGCAGCAGCCATCCTCCAAAATTCAAAATTGGAAAGCAGAAGGATGCCACTATAGATGACTGTCCATGAGCAAGAAGTTAAAAATACTTATATAATAAAAATACAAAGACTGTGTTAAACAATCTCTTGGGATCTCCTAAATATTCCATTTGGTTCCTTTGAGCCCACGTCTGACAGACATGTCACGAAAATATATATAATAGAATAAAGTATAAAATTCTTATAGCTTTCTCATCCCTTTGTTTATCATGAGGTAAATTGCTACTGTAGTGTGCACAGTGGCTAGACTTCATGGTTTTTTCCCTCTCAGCCAAACAGAAGCATTTTGGCACTGTAGGCATTCAGCTGATGCTTCTATCCACAGCATTACGATGCCTGAAACAGCAGAATGAGCTTCATCTTACAGATCACCAACACTACAAGCGGGCAATAGTGGGAGTGTACGCTTACGCCTCGCCTGTTTTGTATCCGGTGTGGACACACTCGCCCCTGTTTTGTCTTCCAGCCTGCGGTGGCGGTGGAATGCTGATCATGCTAAGTGGCTGCTGGCTGAGATGCAGAAAAACACGCTTGAGTTGTTCTACCTGAAATTTGCTTCTGCTCTTTCAAAGAGAAAAATAAGACAAGGGAGGAGAGATGAGAGGAGATACAGAGACTTATTTTTAGATTTTTAATATTTCCTCTATGTATACACTGATGATTACGTGTATACTTGTTAAAAAATAAAAAAATGTTATGCACTCTAATAACTGCATCACAGCTCACTAAAAAATCACTACAGTCAGGCCAATTTGCAGCATTTAAGGGAGCCTCCACTTAGTTTAACCTCATTTAAATAGAGTTATGAGGTGGAAGCCGTTATATCAGATGTTACCAAACATAAAAGTCCCATTCATTTTCTCCACAGATGCAGTTAGATGACTAATGATAATTACTGTATAATAAAAACAAGAATGGAATTGTTCTTTAAAGAGCACTGTTTGTTTATCAGAGCTGCTTTATTAAAAATATGTAAGAGCTGGAGATATCTCTCTCTCTCTGGAACGCCTATGTACATTAAACACATAGAAAACTACAACTCCAAGGTGCATGACTGTTTGAAACATAAAGTCGTCTTGTGTAACTGACGCTTTGTAGAAAGCTGCTAAAAACATTCAGGGTTTGAATCAGCTCCGTTTCGGATCCATAAAAAAGTTTTGGATGAATTCAGCAGCTATTTTCTATGTGATGCCAAGCATTATGAATTTGCTCTCATTAAACAAAACTTTAAAGTCTTCTTTTTTCCATCTTCCTCTAATTTGGCTCTGTCCTGTATGCATCATCATAGGTGATGGAGGGTGTGGATTCAGGCCTGTGTTTGATTTACATATTTACCTTTTCTCTGTAACATCCTATGTTCTTTATTTTATTTTAGGGCTACAGGGTGGGGAATGGTAGTGGAGTGGTGGTAAGCTTACTGCTTTGTTAAATGGTATTTGTTGAAACTCATGACGGACATTTTTTATCAGTCAAGATAATTAATAGTGACAGAGATGAACTGGTTAAATTGCAATTGCTCTGGAAGAACCAAGATTGGGTACAATCAAGGAATTAAAAAATGAAATAGTAAATACAACCACTGAGTTAATTGAGTTTAACTATAACCACTTAAAATACAAATAAAATACAGTGTTAGTGTGTAAACACACACACAACCACACACACACACACCTAGCATTACACAAACACACCTCTAAAGTGAAAATCACATCCCCGTTCTACTGGGAGGGGAAACTGTTGTGTGATTATGATGAAGTGGTTAAACTGCAATTACGCAGCGAGCGATGGAAGCAGAGACGACAGCAGTTTAGACGACACATTTTGGAGGCGGCTGCCGTGGCTGCTGCAGCTGGGGCCTGTTTTAATGCAGTAATGATGAACTCTGCCAGTCACTAGTGGGTTCAGAATTAAAACTCAAATTATCATCATTAGGAAACCCCTCTAATTGCTGCATCAAATGCACATCAGCGTTTTTGTTTTTCATTATAAAAATTACACTTGTGTTATCTAATTTCATCAGCTGCACTGACGCCGTCTACTAAGGCCTTGTCAGTGTTGAGGAGGATGTTTTTTTTTTTTTTTTGTCCCTCGTCAACCTACTCACACACTCCCCAGATCATCATACAGCCAGTTAATGAACATGTGATAGATGTCTGTCCAAAAATCACTTTCTGTGTTGATGCAAACCATAAACACAATGCAATCCTACTTCACATGAATGCAGTACCACCGAGCTGAAAACATTCTCGTTTGGATGACTTATGAATCACTGGGAATTGTCCATTTAATGCCTAATAAAGTCCACTCAGTGGTAACGTCTGCATTCATTGTTGTGACGGCTCGAACCTTTTCAGATCACACTGAAAATATCCACGTGTAGGCAATGGTAAGGAAGTGAAAGTGACAGAACCATCATTTATATACTGAATTCACTAAACCAGTGTTCCCCAAGGTCGGACAAAATATTTGGTTGATCCCCTAAACTGTATTTAGATGACGTGTAATAGTTAAGGAAGAAAGACAAGAGAAAGAAGTGAAGCAAAACCAGGGGAGGAAACTGAATTAGGATTGAAACAAAAGAAAATAATAAAAAATTGGTGTTAGATCAGGGTAGATGCAGATAAAACACTGACTAGAACAAATGTTAAACCATCTGCTGTCCAGAGGGAACAAGGCTACTCGTCATGTGGATCTGTAAAAGCTAAACATTTTGAAAGCTTACTTTCTCCTACAATCAAGAGTGTCCTTGCCCTCAGCTAATTTTTGTCTTTGTAATAATGTGTATGCCTTCATACAATAAGCATCCACATAGACACAAATAGTTTAAGCATATGTTGAGCAACTAAGACTGACAAGAACTGGGTACATGTATATTTTTTGTGTCTTGTGTGTGCCCTTGACAGCAGTCCTGACCTGCTGTTATCCAGCTGTTAACATAGTCAAACACTGAACAATCAGCCTTTGCAGTGCTGCCAAGCAATTAGCACATATGTAAATGAGCATATAGTCGGTCACCACATTGGAGCTAACTAGTAAAATATACACAGAACTACGATGTCTCCCAGTGAACTACATCTCACTTTGGAATAAACAGAGCTCTCAATGCAATAACAATAATAACTTATTGTGTATATTTCCTGACCTTTCTGTATAATAAGCATGAATAAATAAGCATAAAAGACATGGGAGACAAAGGATCAAATTTGTTTTGGAGGAGCAAAAACATTGCAATGCTATTTTACTCTTTGCAGCATAAATCACAGCAGCATCTTTCAAGATCTGACTGTAAGTTCTACACCAGTAACACAGAACTGTATTTTGAAGTGCTACAAACACAGAGTCCTTCTTCTTCAAGAGTATTTTCCTCACTAAAATCTGGCCCAATTAGAGATATTAATGATTGTTAAATGTGCATATGCTGGGCTGGAAAATGGGAAGGTTAATAGACAGGCAGCGTCACACGATCGCATTTATCAGTTTCTATTTATCTCTCCTTGGAGGTGGCAGTTTACAGTAAATACCTTCTGTCCCCCTAATTTCCTAATGATGGTGATAATGATGGAGAATGGCGCAGTCATTAGCAAGGACAGGCTCTGTGCATCACTCTGTCAGCTACGTCTCTCCCAGGCCCACAATGAGAAGTGATGGGGCCCAGCTGTTCCCCACATCCTCTCCCCAAACTGAACCTTCCGTCTCTGGGAGAGGAGATAGATAGATAGAGAGAGAGAGGGAGAGAGAGAGAGAGAGAGAGGAGAGAGGAGGAGGAGGAGAGAAGGAGAGAGAGAAGAAAAGGACAGAGATACAGAAAAAATTACAAACATCAAGAGCAAAGAAGAAAAGGAGACTAAATACCTGACGACCAAGGGACACAAAATGCCAGAGGCTCTTTTTAAGTAATTAGTCCATGAGCCAACTTAGCTCTTAATTGAGAACATGAGCAACAAAATCGTCAATGTGTCCCCACTAACCGTTCACACAGGTGCCCCATGCATACAACCTGTGTGAAAACACTCAGATAGCTAACACCCCAATATGCAGATAAGTTACTTCATCCATGCTGTTACTTCGTAGTCAAAAAGCTCAGAGGTGTTGTTGTGTTTTGCATTGAGTTTTAAAAAGTTTAATTATGACACATTTAGTTTGACCCCACCTTAAAAGCCCCCTACTAACAATTAGCATGCATTGTGCAACCTCTGTGGCTGTGAAGCGAAGCCAATGGTGAAGTGCCAAAACTGCAGTTCATCAAATGGCCACATGGGCTGGCTAAGAACGAGTCAATATCTAAGCCAAAATGTCCAACTTCACAGCAGAAATAAACATGTTTAAAACCTGGAACAAAAAACAGTTTTGGTCTGTATTCCCTGTCATGGAGTCAAAATTTTTATATAACTATTTCATTTATTTAAGGCTTAAAGTATGCATAATTCACGCATGACCCAGGTGCTATTTATACATTCAGTGGTTGTAGTAGTAGTTTTGCATACACTATGTTGAGGGATGAAGCATAATGCAAATACTTTAGCATGCTAACATTGCTGTTCAATGGCCTCCTCACAGTGATAAATATGGTATATATATATATTATATCTATAATATATATATATATATATATATATCGATATATTAATATATATATATATTATATTATATATTATATAT